>NC_039296.1:377500-577500 GCF_003368295.1 Carassius auratus
TTTTTAAATGTGGCATATTAATGATATTGATAATAATAATATATGGTAACTTTTTGTGTAATGCATTAATGCATAATTTTATTAATAACTGTAATTAAAGTTAAAATGCAATATACTTTTTGCAAAAATCTTGTTATATTTTAAATTGGTTGTGTGTTGTGTTTATATTTTTTTCATACAATGCATTAGGCTATATGACATAATTCATGCATTAAAAATAGTGTTTATTGCATTGTATATAAAAGCTGCAAGTATACTTTTTAATGTTATTATAACATTAAAGTTGTTATAAAAAGTAATGGGGAAGAAAAATATTTTTCATATTGCTTGAATATTTGACATGACTTTTTATCTCATAGTAAATTGCAGTAAAGACACACATTTTGTGAGAAGCAAAGGTTGCAGCAGCACGAATGAAAACCTCGATGAATCCAAGAGAAGCCTTGAGTTCTGCACTGGTGTATCCTGTTATGACCCAGGACTCAGTGATCAGAGACGAACAGTTCAATGAATCACTGAGCTGCTGACTCTGTGAACCGATTCAGTTCAGTCATTCGTAAGCAATGTTGTGAACCAGTTCATTCAAATGATTCAACTCTGAAAAATGATTCATCATGATGACAACTTGCATGTTTCATCTTGCAACACAGCGAGGCAATGAGTCTATGGCATGTGAAAGTTAACCCAAACGTTAGCACTAGGGCTGAAACAATTAGATGGCATTATACAAGAGAAGACACAGACTCCTGACGCTGCATAAAGCAGAGTTTAAATGAATATGTTGAAATTAATTTCCTCTCAATTAGGAAATAAACACACAACAAAAATGACAATGGTGAGAAAACAGCAGTTAAGAAAGCATGTGATCATAGCAATGTGGATAAGCTTGCACCAGCTCTGCAATCGACTCGCTAGTGACGTCACGTTTATTTATATAGCGCTTTATACAATAGATTGATATAAAACCCGCAGCTTTACAGTATTGTTTACAGTGTCAAGTCAGATTTACAACTTGATTATCTGCTATAAAGCAGCTGTCTAGTGTGGAGCTTGTAAAAAAATATTAACTCAGAATTTTGACTAATTGTAAAAGCAGAATAATAGAACAAAGCCTACGGATTAACTGGTGAAATAATCAACGATTAGTCGATTAATCGTAGTATTAATCTCAAAATAAATATTTGATGCATACATCAATCATGGAACAGTTTTCTGAAACATTTTAGTTGGGTGTTCATCGAACTATAACTTTACGCTATTTCTGAATGTTTCTTAATGTTTAAAAAACTATTTGGGGTTGGTTATGTAAACATTAAGGGAACGTTCCATTTTATAATTTTGCAAACATTAGGAAATGTTTTTTTTAAAAGTTAGACTCAGGAAAAAGTTCAATGATAAATCTTTGAATAATGTACTAAGGTTTTGGAGGAACTAACTTTGAGATAAAGTTCTTAACATGTTTTAATTACAGTAGTTTAGTACTTTTACATGCAAAGCGTTGACCATTTTATAAAATCATCCAGAAGATTCGTTTTCAATTCTATTTACATAACTTTTTATCATTAAAAATAACATTCTTTACTATCATTTTGCAAAATGATTAAAACATGTTTTTAAATTTTTTAAAAAACTGTACGTTCAATGAGAACATTAGAAAAACATTCTTAGAACATATTTTTGTTAGCTGGTGAGATTAGTAATTTTATTTTCACGACTGTTTCTTCTAATACTTAGTCACAGTAACATTAGTTCAGGGCAGGTCCGTTATCATTTACAGCTGCGTTAGGTTTAGTTAGGTTACAGTATTTGTGTCTTCGGCGTTACACCGCGTTGCTCCAGCGGCTTAAAAACTTAGTTTCATGAGTTTCACGGAAACAGCATCACATGCATGCATTCCCTGTTAAACACATCCAAAGCTCGCGGCACGGACGTGTTTTTCAGTGTGCGAGAGTTGATGAGAACTTACCCAGAATGTGAGATTGCCACATAGGTGCTTCATCGCTTTTTGAGATGGAGCTCTTCCTTATGCCGAGAGGAGGATGTGGCTGATTTTGTTCTTGCATGCAACTCAAACACACGCTCATACGCGCACGCATGGACGAAACGCAACAGCGGTCAGCGGATAAACTGATATTAGCGGCGTGCCCGGTTCCTAAGCCTCCTCCCCCGGGGAGCGCGTGTGACGTCCGTTTCGACTGGATCTCTCCCCCTCGGTACAGTACAGACAGTCAATCAGTCACCCTGAGGCTGAGAGGCCGCCCTCTCTCTCTCTCTCTCGCTCTCTCTCGCTCTCTCTCTCTCAGGCGCTCGTGACACGGCCGCACAGATGCACGCGTTTTGATCGAAAATAACAATATTTAATGTAGCTTTAATATTGTCAAATGCATGATAAACGAGTTACCTTAACGTTTTATGAGTGCTATCATTAAAAAGTTACTTCGAATATTTTCTGAATCCAATATTTACATTTACAGAAAGTTAGACCAACTTCCAACTCAGAAAAGAGTTGCATGACTGATGGATAGGCTGATTCATGTTTTGAGAAAGATATACGTTCCTGAAGAACTAACTTTGTTAGGGGGTGGCTTGGGGGGGCTGGTGGGTGCTTGTTAATAGAAATTATAATGTTGTTACACATATACAAATTAAGAGAGAAGACCGCACACTCTGCAAACTTTTCAGACTTTATTGTAGATGTTTGATAAGTGGGCTCTCCCTCACTCTCTGAGCCTGCTTCTGCCTCATCTTCAATGGAAGTAGGGGAGAGCGGGGTGAGATGAGCCAGTGGGTAAGTTGACCCACCCCGTTTCTTGGCAACTATACACTTTTACTGTCATGTGACCCTGTATTTTGGAACCATCCATCATTTCAGCCAGACTGTGAAAAGGTGAAACACATGGGGGGGATGGACGGCACCCATTTACTTTAAAACAGTGTTTGGCTTGTCAAAGTACAATTTAAGCATAACAGATGTAATGGTTGTTACACCAAAGCAAATGTATCCAGGTCTAAAATATTTATGATATGAATATAGATGATTTAGCAACATATAAACCATATAAATCAGCTTGAACTAGTTAGCAACAGTAGCTATTTTTTTCCAAGCTATGGGGCAAAGTAAGCCAAATGCTGTGGGGTAAACTGAGTCAGCATTATAACTTACCCCTCCATAAGGCACTGTAGTTATGTTAAATCTCTGAATTATAAACTAGTATTTTAATGTGATATTACTGGTTTAGTTTATCATATATACATATGTTGTAGTTTAATTGATGGGTAAACAGTGCACAAGTGTATCTTTCCACCTGTAGTCACTAATGGGCAACAAACTCTCTGTTTAGTCTGGTTTTAGGAAGGCTACAACTTTAATGTTCAACATATTGTTTCAGAAATGCAAACAAATATTTAAATTTAAACTTAGTTTGGTTGGTTTACTGTTGTTAAAGTTAACTTCATGAAAAAAAAAAAAAAAAAAAAAAAAACAGTCCTGACTCTCTAACCCTAAATTAAACATCTAAATTAAAAAAAAAAAAAAAATGTGTATTTTTTAACTATTTATAGGACAAGTGGTTATAATAAGACAAGAATTAAAGTGGAAAATGCTTTACTTTGCCTTTTATTATTTTTATAAGAGCCAATTATATAAGTGTCTATCCCCACCTCTAAACATTGCTTGACTCATATAACAACATACTGTCGGCCCAGATCTGGCCCTCATCTGCCACCAGTGGAGTTATCATCTGGACCACATGCAGCATGTAATGATGGCACTTGGGCGGACCACACTTGCTGTAGTAATGGTACATGTGAGCCAAAAGCAAATAAATAAACCAAACTAGTTTACAAGCAAAGTCGCTGACGGAAAGAAGAGGACAGAAAAAAATATATATGAACGGAAACACAACAACTGACTGCAGCCACAAGCTTAGATGAAATCATCTGAAGATAAAATACATTACAATCTCATAAGATCTCAGCAGACAACCCCTCAAACAGCATCACCAGCTCCACATATTACTAACCAGACTGACCTCATTTCTGTTTGAGGTCTACAGGAGTTCTTATTGAGAATAAACAGGGTTTAAATCTAATGTTTGTTTAAACTGAAGTCACCGTAATGGTGATTAGTGTTTCCATTAGCTGGGCTCTTAACTCTTATTATTAATCATGTGTCTTCTTTGGCTGTGTGTTTGACACATTTGCTGCATGTGAAAGTTTGTTGTTGATGGTTTCACAATTGCCATGTAACAGCATGATTCTCAGAAATCTTTTGAACCCTGAATTTGTAATTAAATGCTTTCACATTACAAGTCCTGCGTTACAGCAGCTTGAGTTAAAATATCAGTTTAAAGAAAACTGAACAGCACTGACACACACAGATATCAGCAATCAGCATATGTATAAAATATGTATAAAATATTCAACTAATTGGATCAATTCAGGACAAAAATCACAAAAAGCTACTAAAAGACCCAACAACAAAATAGCAAGAATACAAAATAAATGCATGAACCAAAGTTAGAATTAAAGAAAATAATAGGACAAATCCGCTGCATAAATTATTCATGCTCTGATGCATGCTGGGAGATTTGTATTGTGGTACCCAGCATGCATTGCAACATCACACTTTTTATTGTCACCATTGCAGAGGTTCATGTGTTGATTTATGATGACTTTGTGTTTTATTGTCTCTTAACTTTTTTTTTTTTTTTTTTTAATCTTTAACTGATTCTGCACTACTGTTGATCTTATGCTGCAGTTTTATACCGCAAGTCTATTATTGGCAAAACTTAATTTTTAAAGTCAAATGATATTATTGAATTTCAATAGTTGAATATCATCAACTGAAGTCGTTTTGTCTTCGTCATTGCAAATGTGTTTGATAAATATACCATCACAGCAGCCAATGAAAATGAATGAGCTGTAATAAGAGTTAAGAGCACAGCTAATGGAAACACTAATCACCATTACAGTGACTTCAAATGAAACAAACATTAGATTTAAACCCTGCTTATTCTCAATAAGAACTCCTGTAGACCTCAAACAGAAAGTCAGTCTGGTTAGTAATATGTGAAGCTGGTGATGCTGTTTGATCTTAAACAGACATCTTGCAGATGTAAGTGTATGCTATCTGACTTTTTATTATTATTTTTTTTATTTACGATGCTTGCATACATTGCACTCACAAACCTCTCACACATTTGCATTATTATGTTCGACAGGAAGAGAACACTACTTACTAGACATTAATTTGCATTTATGCAAATTTTCTTCAGGCACGTACGTAGTATCATATTCATACAGGATCTTTGTTGTCACGAATCCGTCAGTATGAAGAGAAGTTAAGGAACGGCCTGTGTGTATGTGTATATAAGGCCTATGGTTCTCAATGAAAATGCATCTGTCATGTTCACAGTAGAGGATCTGTCAATAAACAAAAGAACTCATGAAAAAAAGGTAAAGCTGGTGAGGCAACGGATTGTGAAGAAGGAGATCCCATTACACACATTAAACCCTGTTCTTCGTGCTGGAAGCTCATCTGCACCAGAGCCAAGAGAAGATACAGACAGGCCTGTACGCCTTAGAGATCACAAGCATCCACTGTGCATTACCTACATTATTCTTCCTTAATGTCCAAAACATGCTTTCTGCTCTTGTATGTCTTGAGCTGAAATTGATTAAGTGAAAGGAAGTCATGATCACAGCTGAAACATTAGACTTTAATCTGCTCTGGAGCTCTCTAAACCCTCAGAACATCAAGCGGACACTACAGCAACACTAAAGCATTTGTTTCTTGGGCAAATACCAGTCTAGAGGGAACTTTATCTCATTGTGACTCAGCACAATATCTTCTGTTTCTCATATAAACCATGATGTGATGTTTTGGGGTGTTGTGTACCCTCTAGTGGTTCCATGAAGAACTTACAGTTTTCTCAGTCACTGTTGCATCATCCGTAACATTTGCAAATAAACCATTTCATGAAACAATTTGTTTGCCCTGCAAAAGCTTGTCAAAATACTTTGTTCATCTCCCAGAATGAAGTATTTATGTCCATGAACAAAGCAGTGCAATCAGAATGAAAGTCTTTGTGTTATGGCTTGGGTGTAGGGGATCCTGAGTGATTTCCTGATTCCTTTTCCTCACTCTGGATATAAACAGCTCTTGAAGGATGAACATGACACAACAGTAGAACACACAGTTACACTTTAGCTGGTGCTTTGACATCAAATTACAGTACAGTGTCATTGTGATATAGAAAAGAGAAAGACAAGAAAATATACACACACTTATATGAATGCATGTGTGACTGTAAAATCAAGTGTATCATGCTACAGTAAGTGTAAAAATGCTGCTGTAATATAACTGTAAGCATACGCACTGTTGAAATACATCCCTGTTCTGTCTGTGTACACTCTTATAATCTTTCCTTGTAAGCTGTGATGCATCCCACACATGATGTGATTCTCAGTTTGTCCTGTAGCTGTATGTGTCCACTGACCACTAGATGGGACTCTTGTCCAGACTGATAACACTGTACCTGTCCACACACTCAACACAGGGATTTACTGATGCAATACAGGGATCACATGCACCCTGTTTAGGCATTTAGTGGTTGATTAAGGGTTACTCTTTGAGGTTTGGGGTCTGTGGTTAATGGTTGTGTTATAGATAGATAGATAGATAGATAGATAGATAGATAGATAGATAGATAGATAGATGATTTTAACATTGTTCTAAACCAAGAGAACATTCCATTTTCACATTTTGCAAACATTGAATGTTACTTTAAAAACATAAAGAACGCTCCTTTTATCTGAAGGTTCCAAAACTAGTAGTAACATTCAAAACATTTCAGAAGAACATCCAACTAAAACGCTTAAAAATAAATAAATAAAAATAAAACATTTAATGAATGATGTATAATGTTTGATAATGAAAAATATTAATGACCAGATAAATTAATGTTACTGGAAGAACATTTGTCCATAACTTTGAGAGAAACTTGCCAGAGCATTAATCAAAGTTCTGAGAATGTTCCCTTTTGTCTGATTATCTTCTAAACAAAGTGTGAAGTATATTTATTGTGTGAAAACTATATTAATTACAAATTTCTCCATGGGCATCATTTCCACCTCAATAAACTAGGACTAAATATGAGGTGTTATGTGTGAACAATCTGAATATTTTATTGTGCATCATTTTCGGTCAAGCTGGAATTTTGGGAAATTATGCAAAAAGGAGTGAAAATATTATTCAGTTGCATTTACAGTTAGATAAATGCTTTGAAATTAACATCTTTTTAAAATTATTTTTAAAAGACAAAATAGCTTTTTTATTCTTTCATTTAAAATATAATCTCTATTATAGCCTTATTTCATCATTTATTGGAATCGTTATTGTTACATCTTTAGAAAGTCCAGTATTATGCATTAAAACGTGACAAATAAACCTTCACATATTATAATGCATTTTAACTTTGATTACAAATAATTATGAAAATATATAATGCATTACAATCTACGTTATGAATAATTGTATATTGCATCAAACATAAAGGCTTTAACGTGCAATATTTGTTTACAGTACTGTTCAAAAGTTAAAAAAATGTTCTAGTCTCTTCTGCTCCAAAAGGCTTTATTTATTTGATCAAAAACTACAGTGAAAATTGTGAAATATTGTTATTATGTTTTCTGTGTGAATCTGTGTTAAAGTGTAATGTATTTCTGTGATGCTCCGCTGTATTTTCAGCATCATTCCTCCAGTCTTCAGTGTCACATGATCTTCAGAAATCAGAATAATATGATGATTTACTTCTCAAGAAACATTTGTCAAAAAAAGTCTGTAAACTGAGTGTACTGTCAATAACTCCATGGTTGGAGACATTTCTGTATTATAATTAAGTTTTGCAGCATTAGCTAAGGATCAGGAACATGGATGTATTGCAAAGTTGATGACATGACATTCATTTGGTTCCTTCACAAAAGCACAAACAGTTGCGAAAGATCCCGTTTATGATCTGTTGACTGTACTGAAGGTCTGGAGAATGAAGGAGGAGTAATTCACTTAGTGCTCACAGGATCTGCATTTGAGTCTGCAGTGCTCAGAACATGACGGAGGCTGAGCTGTACTCGCTGTATAAAGGTGTGTATGTGCCGATGCATTTACACCCTCCTGAGAGCCTGAGATACTGCGAGGAGTTCACTTTCCGTCCGGAGGACATCCTGATCGCCACTTACCCCAAATCTGGTGAGCTTTAGGACTTTATGATGCAGGTCACTGGAGAATCAAAATCAAAAAATCAAATAAGAAATGTTGGGTCACTTCATAAATATTACTTTCAGTTAAGGCTGATCTTGTGAAAGTGCACTAAAATGTATTGAATGTTCACTTAGTATTGTACTTCAAATCTTAAAAGTATATATTTTTTAAAACTGCACTTGCAGATAATATAATATTAATAAAATAACAGGCCACTTAAAGAGAGAAACTTTCATTATTATTTCATTATTCATTATTATGTCAAATTAAGTTTTACTTTCAAGCACAATTTTAATCGTTACGTTTCAATTAGGGCTGTCAATACAATTAAACGCGATTAATCTCATCCAAAATAAAAGTTTGTGTCTAAATTATATGTATATTTATGTGCATATACATTAAATAAATATTTACACTTGTATATATGTATTCCTATTTATATATGATTTATATTATATATAAATGTAAATGTTTTCTTAAATATATACATGTATGTTTGTGTATTTATACATACATGACAAATATACAAAGCATGCACACACATACAGTATATCATGCAAACACAAACTTTTATTTTGGATTAAATGAGATTAATAGGTTTGAAAGGCCTAGTTGTAATAATCATTTGTTGTGCTTTGAAGAACTATGCTTATTTTGATGTGCTGACTAACATACTAAGCACTTGTAAAGAAATTTAACTGTAAAGTGTTATTTAATATATTAGATTAAAGTATAATATATATAAATGTACTACAACTTCACCATTGAAAATAAAAATTTTCAATATAAATTATATGAAAGTATATTTTAGTTTATCATAAATTGCCATACAGTACACTTAAATTATTTTACAAAGAAAATATATAGTTCTAAATTTACATATACTTTAAGTGGGTTAAAAAAAATCACACTTAAGTTAACTAATCACATTTAATGTACTGTAAATTTAAAATAATGTGTTTTCATTTAATTGTAAATAACATGCATTTTAAGTCACATTCTTTTAAAGTATCTTAATTCCTAGTGTTACTCTTTTTCACAAGGGATTGCTTTGCTTGCTTGAGTTTTGCTTTTAAGACTTTTAAGACTCAACCTAAATGCAGAAAGGCAAACTCAGTCTTTTATTGTTATGCAGGTCTGTGTCACTTAAAAGTAAACTACGAAAAACTCTTATACTCTTACTCTTATAAATGCACTCTATGTTGGCATTGCAACACTTTTATGGTGTATTCCTATGTGTTAATGAAAGTGAGCTGGAGATGTGAGCTGTGCTTGGCTCCACAGGCACAACATGGCTGCAGGAGGTGGTTCCTCTGATGTTGAGCGAAGGTGATCTGACTCCAGTGCTGACCGTGCCAAACTGGGACCGAGTGCCATGGCTGGACGAACACCGGGCGATCCTGCTCAATCTGGAGCAGAGAGCTTCTCCACGCGTCTTTGCAACTCACTTCCATCACCACATGATGAACCAGTCTTACTTCAAAATAAAGCCCAGGGTAAAACCGCTCTCAAGACGGAATAAATCACACATTGTGCACCGTTTAATGAAATGCATTCAGATCATTGTGTTGTGCTCTGTGCTCCAGGTTCTTTATGTCCTGCGTAACCCCAAAGATGTGTTCACGTCCTCGTATCACTACTATGGAATGGCCTCATACCTGGTGAATCCAGGAACCCAAGACGAGTTCATGGAGAAGTTCCTTGATGGAAACGGTATGGACTTCAAGGCTAAATAATTCATACTATGAGCATCTTAAACTGGATTGCTGGATTTAGAGTTTGTTCAATCTTTATTTTACTGGATAAAACACCAAAAATTGTGGAGTATTGTCAAAATTGTGAATAAACAGCAATTCCCCTATACAGACAGACAGACAGACAGAGAGACAGACAGATAGATCTCCGTGGGTCCTGCACACTGTAGAGAGAGGCTACAGAATCAAGTCTGGTTCTCCACCATCTCGTTTCGAATGAGTAATTCCCATGCTGGTGGGCCCCAGGAGGTTCTGGTCATGGAACAAGAAGGAGAGAGTCTCTTGAGGAAGGAGGCCTTCGAGGTGGTCCCTCCTCACAAAAGTGAGTCCAGGTTCTACAGCCAGTACTTTATAGTTCCAAAGAAGGATGGAGGGTTGCGTCCCATTTTAGATTTGCATCAGTTGAACCGCTCAGTCATGCAACTAAAGTTCAGGATGCACATAGATCGTGTCTCAGATCAGGTCCAAGGAATGATTTGTCACAATTTAACTAAAAGACGCATACTTCCATATATCCATCCTTCCCACTCAGAGGAAGCACCTGAGGTTTGCTTTTGAGAGTCAAAGCATACCAATATTGGGTTCTTCCACATTGCGGCTATGGGGCATCCACATACTGAACTACATAGACAATTGGTTGATTTTAGCTCAGTCAGAGCATATGGTGGTTCAACATCAAGATGTTGTTCTCACCCACATGAGAGAGTCTGGGTTAAGACTAAATGCCAAGAAAAGTGTGCTTTCACCATTACAGAGGACCACTTATCTTGGCGTGAGGGATTAGACCAAGATACAGGGATGTACAGTATGTCTCCTTCCCGGATCGAGTCATTCCTCACCGCAGTTGCAGAGAACTGCCTGGAGATGCTGGCTGTGCTTTGGGCACTAAAACACTTTCTCCCAGACCTAAGAGTTCACTTTGTGTTGGTGCGCACCGACAACACAGCAGTGGTCTCTCATATCACGTTGTTTGTACAAACTTGTATAGCAGATCCTTGTGTGGTCCCAGGGCAAACTCCTCTCGCTGAGAGCATTCCTGGGTATCTGAATATGGGAACAGACATCCTAATGAGGCAGGGGACGAGGCCCGGGGAGTAGAGGCTTCAGACCGAGGTGGTAAAGAAGATATGGATAATTTTTGACCAGGCTCAGGTGGACCTGTTTGTGACTCGATAGACGTCACACTGTCCCCTCTGGTTGTCTTTGACTCATCCAGCTCCATTGGTGCTGGATGCCAAGGTACAGATTTAGCCGAGGCTTGATTTGTACGGCATTCCCCAGATTGCTCTGCTCCCGGGAGTTCTGGAGGGGTCCGTCTGCTATTAGTACCCACGTTCTCGCCGGGCCAAGCATGTTTCTTGGACCTGATTTCCCTCCTTGACAGCTCTCCATGGGTGATTCCCATTAGGAGGGACCTGTTGAGTTCATCCTCCAATCCAGATTTCCCTCAACGAGGAAACCTTGAAGTGGAATCTTTTCACTTTTTGGTGCGGAGAACGCCAGAACTGACCCAGTTAACTGCCTGGTTGGTACAGTGCTGGAGTTTCTGCAGGCCCGATTCTCCACTGGGTTGACCTACTCCATTATGAAGGTCTACGTGGTGGCCATTGCTGCCTGCCATGCCCCTCTTGGTGGCCAGTAAGTGGGCAGACACTCCCTAGTTACAAGTTTCCTCCATGGTGCGCTGAGTCTGAGGCCTCCTGTACGAGATCGTGTCCCCACGTGGGACCTGGCTGTGGTGCTAGAAGCTCTCTGTAAGCCTCCCTTCGAGCCTATCGAGGAGAACTCTGATCGCCACCTTACTATCAAAACTACCTTTCTTCTGGCGATATCTTCTCTCAAGAGAGTTGAGATCTGCAGGCCCTCTCAGTGGCCCTTTCCTATTTTGACTTTGCACCCGGTCTGGCCCAAGTGTTTTTGTACCCTTGAGTGGGGTATGTTCCTAAGGTCCCATCCTCTACACCACGGCCTGTCGTACTCCAAGCATTCAGTCCTCCTCCCTTCAGGGAGCCAGACCAGGAAAAGCTTAATTGTATGTGTCCAGCGCAATGGAGCAGTGGATCCATACGTCCACAGATCTGCCTTGTGGAGAAGTGTGGACCAGCTGCTGGTGTACTATGGTCCCCGTAAAAGAGATTGCTTATGAGTCCTCTGATCTCCCCTCGCCTCAAGGCTCACTTTACAAGGTGTGTGGCTGCCTCCAAGGCCTTCTTGGCAGGTGTCTCGATGTAGGACATCTGCGACCCTGTGGGATGGTCCACGCCCCTAACCTTTCTCAGGTTCTGTGACCTAGATATGCGAGCCACTCCTGGCTCTTCTGTTCTCTCGCCCGAGCTGTGCAGGATTCCACACTAGGCAAAGATTTGAAAGTCTGGCGGCTTGGGTATTCTCGTTCCCAAAGTGTTCTCCAATGCAGCTCGAGTTACTGAAGAGGAATGTCATCTATTAGACACATGTGGTTCAGAGCCAGTCATGCTGGATGCGTTTCCCAAAGCGTTCTCTTGCGAAGCGTCTCGTTCCTTCGAGGAACCATGGTTACATGCACTTGTAACCTGAGATGATATATATATATATATGTGTGTGTGTGTGTGTGTGTGTGTGTGTGTGCATGTGTGTGTGTGTGTTTTGTAGTATGAGCCCATTCTTTCCTTTTTGTTTTGTTATGTAGTTGTTACAAGTTTTGTAAAACTTGCCAAGGACTCTAAGGTCCTTCCCAAGGTCTCTCTGGTGCAATCACCACTTTCTCAAGACCTCATAACCTCAGCTAAACTTCCAGATGTCCAAAATGCCCTGATGTCTTCCAGCAGAAATTCTCAAACAAAATATCATTTAAACAAACAATGAGGCAGCGTAAATGCATTTTATTCATGCTATACGGCAATAAATTATCAAATCAAGGAGGATTTCGGATGATTGACATTCTTTTTTGGTACATTAAAACACTGACATATTTGTGAATCATGAGATGATTCTAATGTTTGCCAGGATTTGAAAGGATCCGTGGAGAAAATTGCCAAGTTTCTTGGTAAATCTCTGAGTCCAGAAATGATGGAGAATATCACCAAGCACTGCGTCTTCAAGAACATGAAACAAAACAAAATGTCCAACCTTTCTCTGGTTCCAGAGGAACACATGAACCAGAAGAAATCTGAATTCATGAGAAAAGGTAACAAATGACATAACAGCTTAATGGGGAGGACAAAAAAGAAAAACTTGACATCATGTCCTCACTTTAATACAATGATTCAAAAAGTAGGAAAAAACACCTCAAACCTTCACTTAAATATCATTTGACTTTATTCATTCTCTTGCTTTATTCTGTCAGGAATTGCTGGCTACTGGAAGAATCTGTTCACTGAAGACCAAGAGCAGCGATTTGATGCTGCATACAAAGAGAAAATGAAAGACGTCACATTCAAATTCATGTGGGACTGAAAAAATACATTTTTTGATAAAAAAAAAGACCTTTTTTAATTAAAAAAAATAGTTTTATAAACGATTAATTTAACAGTTTAACCATTAATAATACTTATTGTTATTTGTGTGATCTTTCCATTTTATTTGAATTTTGTGATTAAAAATATCACTGTTCTGAAAATGATTAACAATAAATATTGCACTGTTTATGTTATGTTTCTTCAATTTCTTTTTTAATGTAGTGCATAAAGAATGTTGGGTAATGTTGGGTAAATTATTACACAAAAATTTGAGGTTTTATTTGTTGAGTACTGTGTGTGTGTGTGTGTGTGTGTGTGTGTGTGTTTATATATATATATATATATATATATATATATATATATATATATATATATATATATCCCTATATTTATATAGGGACATGAGTTTATGTGATAATGTACACAATGTACACAATTCATTAAAATCAGTAAAATCTTTTAAACCTTTGTTCACATGTCCCGGGTGGAAATCTTCCATTTAGATAATGTTTAATAAGTGCTTGATTTGCATGAGCTTAACCAAAATATTCCCTACCAGAGATATTAGAAACATAAAATACATGCTATTGTAGACACAAACTAGCCTGTAAAAACACATCTGTCAAAAATATTGATATTGCATACACTTACTGTACTGTATATTTCTCAAGTTTGTGGTGTAAAACCACATGCAATGTCTGTTTTGCAATTGTTCTGCTAGCATCTTACCATTTGAGTTTGAGAGCCCTGCAGGGTTATGCCATAATTTCATATATGTTATAGTGAGTTTATATCCAGCAGAAGACCCGTGCTTCACTGCTGCAACTTTGTCATTAGGAATAAAAAGCATATAGTATTGCACAATAAAATAAATGATTATGACATGTGTTTCCTTTAAATGACAAAGAGTTGCGTAAGAGTTCAGGATGTGCTGCTTGCATGAAGATCCAGACAGTGAAGAAAATCATCAGAACAGCAGCATCACTGCGCGCTCCTCTCGCTCTCGCTCTCACAGGATCTGCATTTGAGTCTGCAGTGCTCAGAACATGACGGAGGCTGAGCTGTACTCGCTGTATAAAGGTGTGTATGTGCCGATGCATTTACACCCTCCTGAGAGCCTGAGATACTACGAGGAGTTCACTTTCCGTCCGGAGGACATCCTGATCGCCACTTACCCCAAATCTGGTGAGCTTTATGACTTTATGATGCAAGTCACTGGAAATAATTCAGCAGATAGCAGCCTACTGTAAACCTCTTTATTGTGTTGTTCATTAACCTTGCTGCTATTTACCATGGTAATTATAGTTCATGTCAAAATACTACAGTACTCCTCACTTAATGTGAGTCGCTTTACACTACTGCATTAACCAACATTAATGAAAAGCAATGCATTTGTTACAGTAATTAATAAAAGTCTTTGTTTACCTCATGTAATAAAAATGCAGCTGCTCATAGTTAGTTCATGTCAGCTGGTCCTTTAAATTATATTTATTAACACACTGTCAGAAATCATTTTTATAAGTTGAATGTCTTTCTACTCCAAAACTGTACTATATGTTTAATTAAATGTGTTACTTGTTAAATGTACTATCAATTTCTGAGTGAAAATTGTTTCTACACTTTTTTATATTGTATAAGTTTAAATTGATGCTTTTAATGCTTTAATGTGGTTAATTCATGTTAACAGATGGAATCTTATGGTGAAGTTCCAGTAAAATAACTTTCTAGATTTTAGAGTGAAAATGCAATAGATTTCTGATTAAACAAAAGTTATCATGTTTATAAATACTGGTTCCACTTAATTACTGTAAGATACTGTAACAATATAACTGTTGCTAGCAGAAAATACAATTGGGTTATAATTTTAAGCAAGAACAATTACAGAAAGACAATCTTCATACTCCAGAATACTGTTTAAGTAGGCGGCTCACTACATAGTCTGTTTTCACATCCTCACACCCTTTTTTCATTACAAAAACAGCTTTGTATTGGAATGTTTGTAATGTAGGAACGGGCGTGAATGTTTATAATTATTAAAGGGATCCCTTCCAAGTCCATAAAAACGTTAAAATGCATGTGCCAAGTTCTTATAAATGCACTCTTTGTTGGCTTTGCAAAACTTTTATGGCGTATTCCTATGTGTTAATGAAAGTGAGCTGGAGCTGTGAGCTGTGCTTGGCTCCACAGGCACAACATGGCTGCAGGAGGTGGTTCCTCTGATCTTGAGTGAAGGTGATCTGACTCCGGTGCTGACCGTGCCAAACTGGGACCGAGTGCCATGGCTGGAGGAACACCGGGTGATCCTGCTCAATCTGGAGCAGAGAGCTTCTCCACGCGTCTTTGCAACTCACTTCCATCACCACATGATGAACCAGTCTTACTTCAAAATAAAGCCCAGGGTAAAACATCTCTCAAGACGGAATAAATCACACATTGTGCACCGTTTAATGAAATGCATTCAGATCATTGTGTTGTGCTCTGTGCTCCAGGTTCTTTATGTCCTGCGTAACCCCAAAGATGTGTTCACGTCCTCGTATCACTACTATGGAATGGCCTCATACCTGGTGAATCCAGGAACCCAAGACGAGTTCATGGAGAAGTTCCTTGATGGAAAGAGTATGCATTAACAGAGTTAATATGTTTCAAAGCGCATCCTATAAGAGCAAAGTACAAAAGTGAGGCGTGCAACAAATCATCACTCGTTCATATTCAAATAGTGTTTATAGCGGTAACCAAGGAAACGCTTTATCTCTGCTGTTCCATAAGCGCCCCCTGCTGTCATTCTGCTTCTCATTCAGTCCATCTGCTGTTTCTGTTTCATCAAAATAAGTTTTATGTTGGATAAAAAACATACTGTTTTTGCTTTAAATCTGGAAATTATTCTAATTTGCATCAAAGACTGCTCATCCTACATGTAGCATCTTTGTTTGGATTGTGATTCAAATGCAGCTTTGCAATCGTTTTATGCATTCTGATTCATATTAAGGCCCAGTCTAGGAAAACAAAATAAACTATGAAATTGCCAGAATCCAAGAAAAAGAAAAACATGACAAAAATAGTGTTTGGGTTTGAATTCCAGGGAACACATGCTAGGAGAAAATTGTTAGCCTGAATGCAATGTAAGTCGCTTTGGATAAAAGCGTCTGCTAAATGCATACATTTTAATGAAACCCAGCACTTAAGCCTGATATCTTTTATTCACAGTCATGTTTGGTTCCTGGTTTGATCATGTCAAAGGCTGGATTAATGCTGAAGAACAGGAATCCATACTGTTCATTTTCTATGAGGAGATGATCGCTGTAAGTAC
Source organism: Carassius auratus (assembly GCF_003368295.1). Lineage (NCBI taxonomy): Eukaryota > Metazoa > Chordata > Actinopteri > Cypriniformes > Cyprinidae > Carassius > Carassius auratus. The sequence continues at coordinate 394,259 of NC_039296.1, forward strand.
TTTACTGTAGGTCACACTAGATTGACTTGTGCTCCAGAGCAATGCTTTATAGCATCCTCAGTACTGGCTTACAAGAATATCTGAATACAGAATGCAGTCTTCTTTTCTTATTATTTACAATACTAATTATTTATACATATAATATTGTTGTTGTTTTTTTACATTTTTGTGTTGAGTTGGACAGTATAGTAAAACGTTGAAATCCTTGTAAAATGCTTCTTGGTTTCTAACATGAGATCAAACAAATCCTTGCCAGGATTTGAAAGGCTCCGTGGAGAAAATTGCCAAGTTTCTTGGTAAATCTCTGAGTCCAGACGTGACAGAGAAGATCGCTGATCACTGCGTCTTCAAGAACATGAAACAAAACAAAATGTCCAACTTTTCTCTGGTTCCAGAGGAATACATGGACCAGAAGAAATCTGAATTCCTGAGGAAAGGTAACAAATATGAACACAACTCCTCTGTGACAACACTGTCTCACCCTTTCAGACAATGAAAAACAACTGAAGCTTTCATGCATTAATCATTTTTAACAATTGTATTATAATGGGACTAGTTTGTCATGAAAAGCCTAGTATTGTTTCACTTGATTATATCCAGATGTGCTCAGGATTGCTCGTCTTGCTTTATTCTGTCAGGAATTGCTGGCGACTGGAAGAATCTGTTCACTGAAGCCCAAGAGCAGCGATTTGATGCTGCATACAAAGAGAAAATGAAAGACGTGACATTCAAATTCATGTGGGACTGAAAAAATACAACTAGTTAATCTTGTTTACGTAGAAAAAGCACATTAACCATTAAACTTTTTTGCTTATCTATTAAAACAGACAGGTCTATAACAGATTATTTTAATCATTCAGAATGAGATATTTGCATGTGCTTTTTTAATTTTTTTTATAAGAAACTAACTTTAAAATAGCTAGAAGCAAAAACAATTTTAATTCTACCTATTTTAAAAAGATTTGAAGAAAAATATTATTAACATTCCTCCTTTGAATGAAAGTACTTCTAAAATTCATTTTTAAGCTTTTGCATGCAAGTGTAATAAATTCATAGATAGCGTTGAGTAAATTAATAAAAAAATTATTTAATTACTAGCTACTAACAGTGTGTTTATTACTGTACTAATTACTCTCTCTAAAAATGATTGCCTTGCTTATTAGTTTTTATAAATATATACATGTGGCAAAGGGGGGCGTGGTTTAGCGAACCCTGCAGCGGGGGAGAGCGTCAGGAGACGCGCGGTGAGTGAATGGGTTAAATGCAAACAACGAACACCAGTCTCTTGTTTCAGTAATTGGCGTGGAGAGAGTATAAAACACCAGGAGAAACGGGAGCGAGGGAGAGAGAGAGAAGGACTGCTGGCTGCTACCTGCTACCCTCATCCTGAGTTTATGTTGATTTGTGGACCCCACTCCGGTTTCCCCGCTCTCTCCACGCCTACCGCTTAACCCATTCCCTGCCACTGGAGCGGCAGGGAGGTCTGGGCCAGTCTGCTGGCGTTGCGGGGATCCGGACCATTTTGTGGACAGGTGTCACGTTATGGAGGTAGGGACGATGATCCCGGTCCCGGATGTCCCACAGGCTGCCCCAGGTCGCATGGTTAAAGTACGGTGTGTGCACAGGGATGTGGTTGAGTCTCAGGATGAGTCCCTGAAATGCACGTTTAAACAGGTCAGAATCATCGCCGGTCAGCCTCTCCATCCTGGACAGCCGTTTACCTATCCATATTTGCAAATTAAAGATAGGTTGTATCGAGTGACCCAAGATGCTCAGACAAAAGAAGATACAACCCAGTTATTAGTTCCTAGGAGCCGCCGGGAAATGTTTTTTCAGGCGGCTCATTCTAATCCAGTCACCTCATGACCCGAGTTTTTTGAGCGGGCATTCACGAGAATGTGCACAGGTGGAGTGCGGATTGTCATGAATGTCAGTTGGTAAACCCACCGGCTACACCAAAGGTGCCTTTGCGCTCCCTCCCATTAATGCAGGTCCCCTTCGAGAGAATTGGCATGGACCTCATCGGGCCATTAGAGCGATCAGCACGAGGACATCATTTTGCATTAGTCATTTTGGATTATGCAACACGATATCCAGAAGCAGTGCCTCTCCGCAACATTTCCGCTAAGAGAGTTGCTGATGTACTGTTTTCTTTAATCTCCCGAGTGGGGATTCCTAAGGAAATCCTCACTGATCAGGGCACGGCGTTTATGTCACGGACATTACGTGAACTTTACTAATTATTGGGCATTAAACCGATTCGGACCAGCGTCTTTCACCCACAAACAGACGGGCTGGTCGAACGTTTTAATCGCACGCTTAAGACAATGATTCGTAAATTCATTCAGGAAGACGCCAAAAATTGGGATAGATGATTGGAACCCCTGTTGTTCGCTGTGCGAGAGAACCCGCAAGCCTCCACAGGGTTTTCCCCTTCGAGTTTCTCTATGGTCGCCAGCCCAGGGGGGTGCTGGACGTCATAAGAGAGACTTGGGAGGGTGGACCTTCTCAATCTAAAAACAAAATTCAGTTTGTGATGGACCTGAGAACAAAACTCCACACTTTGGGGCGGCTCTCTATGGCAAATTTGTTACAGGCCCAGAACAATATATAATTATATAATGTATAAAGGGGAACCAATTTGCGTAAATTTGCACTGGGAGATAAAGTGCTTGTTTTACTCCCAACGTCAGGTTAAAAATTACTTGCAAAGTGGCAAGGACTGTTTGAGGTCACACGGCAAGTTGGAGAGGTCTATTATGAGGTAATACGCTCAGATAGGAGAGGAGCACGTCAAATTTATCACCTCAATCTCCTAAAAAAAATAGACTGAGGGAGAATCATTTATGTTGGCGATGGTGATTAGTGGAGAGGATGATCTTGGACTAGAAGCAAATGTAAAAAAATAATCTCTCGCTCTGGCCCCAGGGGGAGATCATCTCTCGCACTCCCAGCTCATTTCAATCAATCAATCAATCACCTTTATTTATATAGTGCTTTAAACAAAATACATTGCGTCAAAGCACTGAACAACATTCATTTGGAAAACAGTGTCTCAATAATGCAAAATGATAGTTAAAGGCAGTTCATCATTGAATTCAGTGATGTCATCTCTGTTCAGTTAAATAGTGTCTGTGCATTTATTTGCAATCAAGTCAATGATATCGCTGTAGATGAAGTGACCCCAACTAAGCAAGCCAGAGGAGACAGCGGCAAGGAACCGAAACTCCATCGGTGACAGAATGGAGAAAAAAACCTTGGGAGAAACCAGGCTCAGTTGGGGGGCCAGTTCTCCTCTGACCAGACGAAACCAGTAGTTCAATTCCAGGCTGTAGCAAAGTCAGATTGTGCAGAAGAATCATCTGTTTCCTGTGGTCTTGTCCTGGTGGTCCTCTGAGACAAGGTCTTTACAGGGGATCTGTATCTGGGGCTCTAGTTGTCCTGGTCTCCGCTGTCTTTCAGGGATGTAGAGGTCCTTTCTAGGTGCTGATCCACCATCTGGTCTGGATACGTACTGGATCCGGGTGACTGCAGTGACCCTCTGATCTGGATACAGACTGGATCTGGTGGCCACGGTGACCTCGGAACAAGAGAGAAACAGACAAATATTAGCGTAGATGCCATTCTTCTAATGATGTAGAAAGTACGGTGTTATTAATGCAGCCTAAAAATCCTTTAACGGATTTGGATATTAAAAGCATATTAGTATGTTATGTGTATGCCAGGTTAAAGAGATGGGTCTTTAATCTAGATTTAAACTGCAAGAGTGTGTCTGCCTCCTGAACAATGTTAGGTAGGTTATTCCAGAGTTTAGGCGCCAAATAGGAAAAGGATCTGCCGCCCGCAGTTGATTTTGATATTCTAGGTATTATCAAATTGCCTGAGTTTTGAGAACGTAGCGGATGTAGAGGAGTATAATGTAAAAGGAGCTCATTCAAATACTGAGGTGCTAAACCATTCAGGGCTTTATAAGTAATAAGCAATATTTTAAAATCTATACGATGTTTGATAGGGAGCCAGTGCAGTGTTGACAGGACCGGGCTAATATGGTCATACTTCCTGGTTCTAGTAAGAACTCTTGCTGCTGCATTTTGGACTAGCTGTAGTTTGTTTACCAAGCGTGCAGAACAACCACCCAATAAAGCATTACAATAGTCTAACCTTGAAGTCATAAATGCATGGATTAACATTTCTGCATTTGACATTGAGAGCATAGGCCGTAATTTAGATATATTTTTGAGATGGAAAAATGCAGTTTTACAAATGCTAGAAACGTGGCTTTCTAAGGAAAGATTGCGATCATTTATTTGACTACATTACAGGAGGACCCTTTGCTGACGCGTTTTCTCCCCTACCTGGCCATACAAATCTCATTCAGCATCATATCGAGACGTGGTGGTTCGCAGCCGGCCATATCGCTTGCCTGAAAACAAGAAAAAAGTAGTTCAGGAAGAACTAGGTGAGATGCTTGAAATAGGGGTAATAGAAGAGCCCGATAGTTTTAGTTCTGAAAACGGACAGCTCAGTGCGGTTCTGTGTGGATTTTCGCAAGGTGAATGCTGTGTCGAAATTCAACGCATATCCAATGCCACGGGTTGACGAATTGATTGACTGGCTCGGTGCGGCTCTTTTTTTTTCGACATTGGACTTAACAAAGGGTTATTGGTAGATCCCCTTGTCTCCATTATCCATAGAAAAAAACAGCTTTAGCGACGCCGTTTGGGTCACACCAATTTTTTGCAATGCCTTTTGGGCTGTTTGGCGCGGCGGCTACTTTTCAGTGACTGATGGACAGGGTGTTGCGGCCCCATGGTGCATGTGCTGGTGCATATGGTAAAGTATCTGGGTTTTCACTTGGGACATGGACAGGTGCTTCCCCAAATTGATAAGACTGCAGCGGTTGCTACCTGTCCGAGTCCCAAGACCAAAAAGGAGGTGAGACAGTTCTTGGGGCTAGCGGGATATTATAGAATGTTTGTGCCTAATTATTCAGACCTCACCAGCCACTTGACTGATCTCACTAAAAAGGAAGCCCTAGATACGGTTCAATGGACAGAGCCGTGCCAGCAGGCGTTTACCCAGGTGAAGGCTGCTCTATGTGGCGGGCCGTTGCTTCACTCTCCTGATTTCTCTCTCCCTTTTTTGTTGCAGACGGACGCGTCGGACAGGGGGCTGGGGGCTGTCCTGTCCCAGGAGATAGAGGGGGAGGAACAGCCGGTGCTGTACATTAGTCAAAAGCTCTCTAAGAGAGAGACTAAGTACAGCACCGTGGAGAAGGAGTGTTTGGCCATCAGGTGGGCTGTCCTCACCCTCCACTATTATCCCTGGGATGGGAATTCACCCTCTGTTCTGACCACGCTCCCCTGCAGTGGCTCCAACGCATGAAGGATACCATAGCGCTGATCACTCATTGGTATTTAGCTTTACAGCCTTTTAAGTTCACGGTGGTCCACAGGCCGTGTGTTCAGATGGCTGTGGCCGATTTCCTCTCCCGAAATGGGGGGGGGCTCCCCGGCCTGAGTCAGGCGGTAGGGGTATGTGGCAAAGGGGGACGTGGTTTAGTGAACCCTGCAGTGGGGGAGAGCGTCAGGAGTCGCGCGCTGAGTGAATGGGTTAAGAGCAAATAACGAACACCTGTCTCTTGTTGCAGTAATAGGCGTGGAGAGAGTACAAAACACCAGGAGAAACGGGAGCGAGGGAGAGAGAGTAGGACTGCTGGCTGCTACCCTTTAAGTTTATGTTGATTTGTGTATTTTTTGTGCCTGTTTTGCACAATTTTTGTTTTTGAATTAAATAAAGCAGTCAGTAGCAAAAGCCGATCCTGCTTTCTTCCTTCCTACACAACAAAAATTTTTACAATACACTACCGTTCAAAAGTTTGGGATCAGTGAGACTTGTAATGTTTGTTTTTTTTACTTATTTTTTTTAAGTTTCTTCTACTCATCATGCTAAAAATAAAGCTGCACATCACAGAAATAAATTATACCTTAACAGAGATTCACACAGAAAACAGCTGTTTTACATTAGAATAATATTTCACAATATACATTTTTATTCCTGTATTTTTGATCAAATAAATGCAGCCTTGATGAGCAGAAGAAACTCCTGTAAAAAGCATTATCCCAGCTTTTTAGCGGTAGTGTACACTGGCATATATACAGTCTTTACATGTAACAAAAGCTGCATAAAAATGTGTAATATATGCCAGTAACCAATATTTCATATACTGTTCAGCCTTAATAATTTTATAAAAAGTGTATATGTATACGCTCACAATTCCATGTTTTAAATTTTAATGATCTTTGCTGTCTCCTAATGATAATAATTGTATAATACTGTTAGAAGTAGTCTTTAATAATAATAAAAAATAATATTTTCCAAATGTACATTATGATGTTATTATAACTACAAATTATGTATTATATTTATTTTGCTGTGGTTTGGAAAAGTGACATAACATACAACCAAGTATGGTGAATTCGTGCTCTGCATTTAACCCATCCAAAGTGCACACACACACACACACACACTGTGAACACACACACACCGTGAACACACACCCGGAGTAATCACACACACACACACAGACACTGTGAACACACACACACACACAGTGAACACACACCCGGAGCAGTGGGCATCATTTATGCTCCGGCGTCTGGGGAGCAGTTGGGGGTTCAGTGTCTTGCTCAAGGGAAGCTCAGTCGTGGTGTTGCCGTCCCGAGACTCACAACCCAACCACTGGGCAACGACTTCCCCAGAAATGCTGCATAGTTCTTGTTCTACACTCCCATGAAACACCAAGCTCTTGATTTAATGCTTTAATCGTTCATGATTCACAGCTGCTTGTCAAGAAATACTCACTCAGGCCCGTAGCCAGCTATGAGGTCACCGAGGTCCAGACCTCACTAAATCTTTCATGTTCAAAAATACAATCTGTTCTCTGAATGACTAATTTGCTGTTGAACTCATATTGAATGTGTACATGTATAATTCAGTTTAATATATATACCTGTCAGAAACGTTATCAACGCTGTCAAAACCTGTAGCATTTAACAATAGAGCACGTTTATTCAACTAGTGCTCGTATAACTTTGGGCTTAAACACACCCATTTATCATATCATCAAGCATTTACTTTTATTCCTACAAACCTAAAAAAGACGAGGCTTTATAGAAACAGAAAGGGCTCTGGTCCTGACACAACATATGGACACTGAATGTGATGTTCGGGACCCAGTGAAACACAGGGAGAGAGAGATCCAAGTGCAGGTATGTTTTTATTAGGGTAAAAACGGTAATCCAAAACAAGCCAGGGTCAAAACCAGAAAACAGTCCAAACAAACAAACGAAGAAGGAACAGGAAGGGAACAGGAACAGGAACTCAGAAGGCGAGGAACTCGAGAGACAAGAACACTGGGTATGACATGAAATGGAAGGTAAGGACTCCATAAGACAAACAGGAAAAGACGTGTAAATATAGGGAGGCTAATGACTAATAAATGAAGACACCTGGTGCAATTAACCGGAGTGCAATTACTGTGATGAAGGGACAAGGCTAGTGGGAATTGTAGTGCCTATGGTAAAGTGCCTAAGGGGAAGTGAGCCCACTAGTGGACACCCAGGGAAACAGAGACTAGACAACGTGACATTACCCCCTCCTCCACGGAGCAGCTGCCAGATGCTCCACCCGAACCCAAGGGAAGACCAAAGACACAAAGAGACCAGGAGGGAGGTGGAGCAGCGGAGGACCAGGGGGAGGGACGGAGGGCCAGGTAAAATGGGGAAACAGAGATAATAGGACCAGAGGATCAGGTGGAGGGACGGAGGGCCAGGTCCATAGATGAAAACAGACAGGAGAGAAACAAAAACAAAACAACAAAAAAACACAAGTCCAGAAAGGGCATAACGTGAAGCCAACCACATCCGTCTGGTCAAGACAGAAGCCCACCAGGGCGGAGCAGAAGACCACCACATCCGTGTGGTCGAGACAGAAGCCCACCAGGGCGGAGCAGAAGACCACCACATCCATGTGGTCGAGACAGAAGCCCCCCAGGGCGGCACGGAAGACCACCACATCCGTGTGGTCGAGACAGAAGCCCCCCAGGAGAGTGCAGAAGACCACCACATCCGTGTGGTCGAGACAGAAGTCCCCCAGGGTGGCGCAGAAGTCCACCACATCCGTGCGGTCGAGACAGAAGCCCCCCTGGGCAGAGCAGAAGACCACCACATTCGTGTGGTCGCATTAAAAGGAGAGCAAGTCTGGTTAGGCAAGTCTGAAACAGAGAACATGAACAAGTTAAGGGTAGCCTCCGTGGCCACGAAAGGATCAGTCGGGCGCTCAGAGAGTTCGGCTGAGATGTGACGAGGCTCTGGAAGTTCCACAGAGGCGAGGAGAGACTCTGGTAGTTCAGCCGAGCCGAGGAGAGGCTCTAGTAGTTCAGCGGAGACGTGGAGAGGCTCTGGTAGTTCCACAGAGACGTGAAGAGACTCTGGTAATCCCATGGTGTTTATAATGGATTCCAGAAGATCAATGCTGACTTGACTCTGCTCATGAAGATCATTGGTGGCCTGACTCCGCTCATTAAGATCATTGGTGACTTGCATTTGTTCATGAAGATCATTGGTGACTTGCATTTGTTAATGAAGATCAATGGTGACTTGCCTTTGCCCATGAAGATAGTCGGTGACTTGCCCTTGTCCATGAATTTCACCGGGGACTTGACTTGACTCCGGAGTGTCAACGTTGACTAGCCATGACTCTGGAAGGTCAACGGTGACTAGCCCTGACTCTGGAAGGTCAACGGTGACAAGCCCTGACTCTGGAGGGTCAACAGTGACTAGCCCTGACTCTGGAGGGTCACTGAGCACCTGACTCGACTCTGGAGGGTTAACGGGAACCTGACTCGACTCTAGGGTCAACAGGAACCTGACTCGACTCTGGAGGGTCAACGGGAACCTGACTCGACTCTGGAGGGTCAACGGGAACCTGACTCGACTCTGCGGCCATCTTGGGCCGTGGCGCTGGACCGGTGGCCATTTTGGGCAGTGGCGCTGGACCGGCGGCCATCCTGGGCAGTGGCGCTGGACCGGCGGCCATCCTGGGCAGTGGCGCTGGGCATGCGGCCATCTTGTGCTGTGGCACTGAGCTGGCGGCCATCTTGCGTCGTGACGTTGTACTGGCAGCACTCTTGCCTCATGGTGCTGGGCTGGTGACTATCTTGTGCAATGGCACTGGACTTGTGGCTATCATGGGCAGTGGCGCTGGACTGGCAGACATCTTGTGCAGTGGCGCTGGGCTGGCGGCCATCCCACTGGAGGAGACAGGAGTGGCTGGGGCATCCCACCGAAGCCGATGCTGCAAGTAGCACACGAATTCCCAGAACCCAAATGTGTCCAAATTAGCCATTTCCTCTTGAGGAACCGTGTCATCCAGCCCGTTATTAAAATAGTCCCTTAGGGCCGCATCAAAACATAATCCAAAACAAGCCAGGGTCAAAACCAGAAAACAGTCCAAACCAACAAATGAACAAGGAACAGGAAGGGAACATGAACACGAACTCGGAAGGCGAGGAGCTCGGGAGACGAGAAGACTGGGTATGACATGAAATGGAAGGTAAGGACTCCATAAGACAAACAGGAAAAGACGTGTAAATATAGGGAGGCTAATGACTAATAAGTAAAGACACCTGGTGCAATTAACCGGAGTGCAATTACTGTAATGAAGGGACAAGGCTAGTGGGAATTGTAGTGCCTATGGTAAAGTGCCTAAGGGGAAGTGAGACCACTAGTGGACACCCAGGGAAACAGAGACTAGACAGCGTGACACTGAAATGCTACAATATTGACTCTCTGTAATTAAAGAGGGTCATGAGCTCCAGAGACGTTTAGGGCCATGAAAACACATTTGGCTCCTGGAATGTTGCGGCGCTGACAGATCATTCGGCCCGAGCTGAACTTAAATTGATGTGGTAATGTGTAAAGATAGGAGCAGCTAATAAAGCAGAGTGGACATGAGCTGGAAGAGGAGAGATGTAAAGGGAAAACAACACTCTTATAATTATATAATCTAATGAACACACTTCTTGCTTTTGCTGTGTTCTTGGCTCACTTTTGAAAATGTTTGATTATCGCCACCAGGATGACAACCCTAATGTGTCAATCTTTTGTTCGTTATCTGGCTCGGCTCGGTGTTCATCTTCAGTTCTCTCTTCACAGCAGTTTCAAAAAGATCCGGTTACATCGAATGATTCATTCGCGGACCGGATATCACAAACAGCTTTGTTTTGGACTCGAGGTTGCCAGATGAGCTGCAGGATTCAGCAGAAAAGTAGGCTGCTTCAATGAGCTTCCAATGGCAAGTGACGAACAGACGTACACAGTAAGTTTTTTTTTTCTGTTAATTATGTTTATGCTTCATGAGAGATATTTTGACAAGTAATTATGTATTTAAAAAATGTACTAATTTTCATTAGTTAAAATATAATCGTAAAGATTTATGCTCATATGTGACAGTATAATCGTAAAGATGAAAGCTCGTAATGTTGTTTTCCTCAGCGTCTCAGCATAATGACAGAGAAACGGGCTCCTGTAATGCATTGCTAATGTTAGCATACGTCCATGTGAGCTAACGTTATGTTACTTTGCACAAACATGCATAACTTTGTTCGACTGTCATGAATATATGAAATGTCCATTGACATCAAGTACAAGTTAGCCAAGCATAGATGAATCTTACCTGTCCAGGAGAAAATTAGCAACATTGGCGTCTGTGTTCAAATTCTTCTCCCTTTTCAACCGTCTCCATCTTTAAAAAGCATCTCCAATACAAATTCTGGTTTTATTTTGGACTTTGTCACAACGAATTTCGGAATTATAACCAGGTCTTTTTGACAGTAGTAACATCAGACATTTTTATCCGACATTTTTTTAGTCCTGATATGACAGTATTAATTGGTTTTGTCAGAATTACTTCTGAAATATGCCTTGCATTATTTCATGCTTTCAGCGACCTGTGTTTGAGTCCTTGTCCAAGGCCCTTTCCTAATCTTCTTCTCCTCTCTCACTGCTTCCTTTCTGTTCCATCAAATAGGCCAAAATATAACTCAAAAACTGAACTGGTGTCTGAGAGACACCAATAACAAAAGCGTTTGGAAAACCTGTTCGAAAACAGACATTATTCATGCAATTTTGTTCCTCTACTGATCCTGAAACAACACACTTCAACTTTATAAATTACAGTGAATTAAATAATATTTAGCAGAATTTCACAGACATGTCATTATCCACTGTAAAAATTATTTTTCAAATTTGTACATAGAGATAAATACAGTACATTTTCATTTTACTTCAAAACCTCATGTTGAATTAAATGTATTGCTTGCAGTTTCTTTCTAATTATTTATGAAATTGACTTGCAATTCCTAAATGTAAATTGTTTCAAAATTAAACATACCACAATTACCACAATGTATCAATAATAACATAAAACTGTGTTTATTTATTTCAGTGTTAATGACACTCAACACCGCACCGACTAGATCCATAAAAATAACTTTTCTTTTTACACAATCATTTTTTCCTCTTGACTACTTCAAGTGCTCATTTAAATTCGGCAAGTTTCTATTTGACACTGTCATTAATAAAATACAATGAAATAAAAGGCCATAGCACTGACATTATATGTGTATATTGTATCTATTTTACATCACTAACTTTAAATCTGCTATAATGAATACATTAAATTGATGAGCTGGATATGGATTTCAGTGATTTCTGCCGATAACAGATAGATGTGCCGATTAATCGGCGAAACCAATCAATTGGTTGACCACCACAAATGAAAGAACTGCATGTTTTGAATATATATATATATATATATATATATATATATATATATATATATATATATATATATATATATATATATATATATATAAAACATTCATCAATAATGTTTAGATAACGGCTTCAAAATGATGTTTTTAACACATCAATAATTAAATCCTCTAAGTCTGGAACGACTTTAAAGTTTGTCAGTGATGACATCATTTTCATTTTTGGGTGAACTATCACTTTAAAGGGGGGGTGAAATGCTCGTTTTCACTTAATATCCTGTTAATCTTGAGTACCTATAGAGTAGTACTGCATCCTTCATAACTCCAAAAAGTTTTATTATATTCATAAGAGAAAGATAGTCTGTATCGATTTTTCCCGGAAAAACACGACCGGCTGGAGGCGTGACATGTGGGCGGAGCTCAACTCCGTTGATGCTCTGTAAAAATAAACTCCATCCACTGGTCCCTTAATGCTGTTTTTTCTTTGGTAATCTGTGCAGGGTTGTCTTGCCCTGGCAACCAAAAACACACTTCTTTTGTGACATGTCGCTCTCGCTCTGATCAGTGAAGTCTGTTGTGCTCTCAGTGCTCTGCTATACGGGAGCGCGCGCTCTTCCGGCAGAAGTGCCTTAGGACCCATATAAGGAAATTCCGCTCCATCTAACGTCACACAGAGCCATACTCGAAAAAAACTTTCCGAAACTTGTGACAAACCGGAAGGAGTTTAGCATGGGAATCCAACTCTTTAACAGTGTAAAAAACTCAGTATGCATGAAATAGCATTTCACCCCCCCTTTAAGGTCTTTCTTACATAAGTGCGGTTCTTCTAATGTGGCTCTTTTAGGGCACATTTAACCTTTTGACCCTGGTCACATCTGCACTTGGAAGATGGAAGAAATAAATCACAACATAAACCAGTCAAATCACCACAGAATGGCCATGTAATGTGTTTACCCTGATGCTGCCATGATGCAAGAGGATCATTAAGGGTAATGCAATAAATATCAGAAATATGAAGCTATGAAACTCTCTATGTGTTTATATGAAATAGCATTACTGAAGTCTGCATTTGCTGATAATAAAATCCCAGTGATATCTGCCCTGTCCAGCACTCGTCACATTAATGATAGTATCTTATAAATAATAATGTTTGTGCAGATGCTTCCTAACTGAAAGCAAAGCGTAAACACTGCCTTTGCTCAGAGTCATGCAAAAGTGTGAAGGTTTTGATGTTTGGTTGAATTAATAATTTAATATTATACCATAATTGAGAAAACAATAAAATTGCCAAATCAAATAAAGCACTGCCAGGATATATATGTGTGTTTTGGAAACATCATGCATGTAAAGCAATGCAAGAACATAAAAATATTTTCATTGTTTAATATTTCATATTTCATTTGCATTTCTTCATATTACCACATGTTCACAGGACAATGGCATTTTGTCATTTTGGGGCAAGTTGTCACATTTTAATTGAATTGTTTGAAATGTTATAAATACAGCTTGTTACTTACTGGGTAAAACAATTGCAATATTCAATATTTTAGGTTGTTCCATAGTTTAGAATTGTTTGCTGAGATTAAAAGCCTGTAATCAGGTTCTGTTGTGAGAAATGACCCAGATAATGTGGAGACAGGCTGTTTGTGTCCAGAACAATAACATAAGTTACTGGAGTAAAAGGTGTGTTTTAATATGGTACATGTGCAGACTTTAAGGAGATTTGGGAACTTCAGCAGGTGTGGACCACATTTGATGATATACCTTTGTGGTGTTTGTTTCTGACCCGTTTCCACTCCACTTTTCCGGGGTAAACAAACCTATTATTATTATTTTTACGAGAGCAAATATTAATATGCACCACTGTGGCCAAATGACTGAAACACAATGCATGCCATATCTGATGCATGAGTGGAGCAGCATTAAAGCCTCCAATCAAACAGTGTAGAACTCTTATGAATGAAGGACAGCAGTCCTCCCGCACGGACATCACAGCCTCTGGAAGTTTGGAAGCACACTGCTCGATCCCTGGCACACAATGACGCTCTGTAAGGCAGGTTTTGTTCAGGAATGCTGTTAGGAATGGCACGTGCGATGTCTTCGGCTTCCAGCTGCTCAAAGCGAAGCAGGTGAAGGTCTTTGGATCAGTATCTTTGTTCTTATCTCAGATCGTCTCAGTCAAGTTAAAGCAAATAAGAATCTGCTGCACTGTGGGTCAGTGACAGATACACACTAGTGTCCAACATTCAAGAGAAATTAAAATGTAATAAAACACTCTCAGAAATATATCCCTTTGCATTATTTTTTAGTTAACTCCCTCAACCTGTTTTCCTCTCGTCAGCTGCATTATTTAAAAGTCGTCTTTCTGTTCAGTATTTGGATATATTAAAGACTAATATTATTATATTAAAGACTGTTCCGTTGTGGATTATCATCATCTTCCTCAACAACCTATCAAAGTATATATTTATTTATATTATATAATTATATTTCTTACTATCCTTGACACATCTTTTCCTTGTTCTTGTTCTTGTTTATTTATAAACCACCATTTAAAACACAACCAAGTGCTTTACATAAAAATTAGAAGAATGGAAACAAACATCGACATCATTTTATGCTACATAATAAATTTATTTTATGGAATTTCTGATTGGTAAATTAATTTGTGTGTCATCGGCATAACAATGAAATTATACTTCATAATTTCTAAAAATGCTGCCCAGAGGGAGCAAGTTTAGAGGAAAAAGGATAGGAGAAAGGATAGAGCCTTGTGGAACACCCCAAAGTTTTTTATTTTTATTTTAATTTTTTTTTTGCAGAAATCTTATTATTAGACTTAACTGGAAAAAAATATAATCGCTCAAAGAGGACTGAAACCATTTCAGGACAGAATTCCTGTGGATGACATGTTTTTATAATATTTAATATGTAATGAAGCCGTTTTTGCAGTATTTTTTTTCCAAGAAATAAGGTTTCTTTTAAAGAATTTTTATTGTTGTATCACCCTGACATTTTACACTTTATGCCCCCCTGACCCCAAAAAAGCATGTTCATCATAAAAGATAAATTTCATTGGGGATTGGCATGGCTGCTATGTTTCTGTATCGATACACAACCGTGTGAGTCTGACTCCTGTCAGAGGACACTAGAGGATCAGTGAGTCATGCGTGATGGACAGTACGTCTCTGTCGTCTCTTTGATCAAATGCAATCTGGGTCTGAGCCTCATACATTCATCTGCTGTGTCCTTGATTGAGGTGGTTGAGGTATCTTTTTTAAAAGAAGCATATCATGCACTTATTATTTACGGTTCCCCTTGAGCTCCACTTAGCTATACAACTGTAAACATTATATATATATATATATATATATATATATATATATATATATATATATATATATATATATATATATATATATATATATATATATATATAATTTATATATATATATAATTTATATTTATGCCATTTTAAATTTATAAGTGGTCAATGTACATTTATTTATTTTGGATTGCCTGAAGTTCACCCATAATTAAACATTATCTGAAAAAGGGCTCACCCTCAGGTCATCCAAGATGTAGATGAGCTTGTTTCTTCATCAGGTTTGTAGAAATGTAGCACTGCATCAGTGTCTCATCAATGGATGCTCTGCAATGAATGGGTGCCGTCAGAATGAGATCACAATAATCCACAGCACTCCAGTCCATCGGTTAACATCTGGAGAAGACAAAAGCTGAAACAAATCTAGCATTAAGATGATTTTAACTCAAATACATAGAGTCTATAATCCATAATAACACTTCCTCCAGTGAAAAAGTGTTTAGGTCTGAATCAGGAGAGAAATCTGCACAGATCAATCAGCATTTACAAGCCAAAACTACAGAAGACGATTAGGGCCAACGATGCTATAAAAAATAAATAATAATAAATAAATTAAAAATTAAAAATAAAAATAAACCATCTCAAAATTAAAATCATTATTATGTGAGACTTGATAAACTTGTTAAATTTCAAGAAAATGTCTAAAAATGTAGAGAATTAAATCATAAAAAAAAAATCATTGTGTTTTGAGAAAGAAGGCAAAATTAAATTTTGAGAATTAAGTGGGAAATGTTGAGATATTTAATAAAATTGTATTTCGTCCTTTTTTTCTCAAAATGTAAGTCTAGGCGCGACTTTATTCTTGAAATTTAATGAGTTTTTTCTCAACATTTCATTTTGACATTTTTCTCAAAATGTAATGAGTTTAACCTTGCATTATGATGACTTCGTTCTTGAGATGGTTTATTTTTAAGAAAGAGATAATCCAGGCACAGATAATAGTCCAGGCAGGGGCAAACAGAGTCCAAACGACCAGACATCAGGGTAATCCAAAAACAAAGGTTGAGATCAATACACAGGAAAACAGGCAAGGAAAGACTAAACTAGGAAAATAGACTGGCTCCGTATTGCAGATAACACTTGGAGAGTGAGAAGTGCAGAACAATACTCGGCAGTAAGAGAGAGGCAATGATGTCAAAATTACTATTCAGAAAACTGTTTGTTAAATATAAGAAGTATAGATAAACAAGGTAAAGATTTCTACAGATTTGGCCTATAAACTTTAAAATGATTTAATTTTCTTCAAACTTTCATTCAAGGCTTTGTCAAAAAATCACTCAAAGTTTGTCTTGACAAAATTTCCATTACAGTAAAAGATGACACTTTTTACAGTTGAATTTCAGTTCGTTTTCATTTTACCTCCTTAAATTTGATTTGCAATCCTGTTTACATTCAATTTTAATTATTTAGTTATTTTTGCAGTTAGAATCTGACTAAAACCATTTGTTTATCAGATTGGTTCTTCTGAAGTTTCAGAACAATATGTTTATTGTCCTCATTGGCTGGTTCTCTGGTGTTTGACTGCTGCTGCTCAGTTTCTGTTGCTGGGAGCAGCTCACATCTGTTGGACGTCTCACAGCTTGATTGGTTTGATTCGTCTTCTCTTAAACAGACTTTAGATGTGGTGGTGCTGTCAAGGCAGGTGGACCATTAAAGATGGCCGTCTGTGAGCCACTTTAAACACACGAGTCCCATCTGCCAAAGCTAATAATGACACGCATCCCATGTGTTTTTCTGTGAGTGATTGATGCCGGCTGTACATCAGCCTGATAAGCTGAAGCACTTTCAGAGCTTCTCATTTACAGCCAGTGAGAGGTTCAGAGCTTCTTATGATGCCATCGCTGGGGGCCTGACGTGATTTAGACGATCAATACTGCGCTTGCGGTCACAATCCAGCTCTCAAGTAAAATCTGTGGAAACACGAGACTGATGGTGGTAGGGAAGGAAAAGTCTGCATTACTGTTTTTTTTATATTTTATTTTATGTTATTTTTATATATGTAAAAAAAAAACTTTATTTTAAATTTGGTTAAAGTTTTGGTCTATATAGTTTTAAACTTATTAATAATTAAATTTTATATAGAAAATAAGAAAAGTTGTTACAGTTTTAAATATTTATTTTCAAGTAACATTCAAGTAAAGGTTTTTATCAACCATTATGATCGATGGTTGATAGATCTGTAGTGTCCCTGTAGCTCAATTGGTAGAGCATTGTGTTATCAAGTGCAAGGTTGGGGGTTCGATTCCCTGGGAACACATGATAGTAAAAAATTGTTAGCCTGAATGCACTGTAAGTTGCTTTGGATAAAAGTGTCTGCTAAATGCATACAATTATTTAGTTAATTAAAATTAATCCATAGCTGTTCGAATCAATGCCTATAAATGATTTAAAGTTCCTTTGTAGTTGCTTTTGTACCCAAAAATTGGTGAATATTAATATAAATGTTATGCAAAAAGAATATATTTCTTGAGCTTTTTTTTTTAATGTTTCCCATGATTCTGAAATAAATCGATTTATTGTATCATGTCAACAAATTCCCCTCATGGTGCGATTGGCTACAGTGTATCTCTAGAAGCAGAAGATACACTACCAATCAGAAGTCTGCATTTATTTGATCAAAATACACTAAAAACAGTGGTTTTGTGAAGTCAATTCTCATCCAGTTGTTAAGCAATGTTCCATTGTAAAATAAGACAAACCTTGGATCCATTCACACTGTAAAGCAGGATACTCTGCATCTGGACTTTTCTTTTAGTCTAAAACCATCAGACAAACAAAAAACACTAGCCAGTTTGTCGGTTGTTGTACCACATGACCTCTGGATCGATTATTCATGGCTAAAGGTCATTGATTATTAATGATGTCATATTTCAATAACATATGTAATATATTATATGAGTGGATTTAAAAAGGAAAACAAAACAAAAAATTTTCCCTCTAGCAGTGCATTAGAGATCATATTGGTTCATGTGTCTGTAGTGCCAGCATCCGGCCGAAACAAGCAGAAAACCAACAAGAAAAACTCCTTTCAGGTTATAAGGTTCTTAATTATTACAATGCATCGTTTGATAATTATTACTCTATGCCTGTATGTTTTTGTAAAATACTTTTGCATTTATTTAATATACATTTCATCAACATAAAGTCAAAGAAAATATGAAATAAATAAATGCAGCAATTTGTTCATTTATGAGAACACACGATATCAAATTAAACATGACCGATCTGACACATGCATTATTGAACATCATTAGTCTAGAAGGAGCTGGTCAGTGCTTGTAGATCACTGAAAAAGTTTCACATACAATATTAGCTGTTAATTTTGACAGAACACAGACTCAGACAGTTCATAAATTAATTGATAAATCAATAAGTTGTTTAATCTTTTGATTTAAATAAGGGTCAAATATACAGAACCCAGAACTCAATTATCTTGACCTCATGGATCACGCTCTTTCATCCCAAACACAACACACAGCATGAAGACACTTCTTTAATCCCAAACACTTGATTTAGAATTATGCAAACTCAAAAGCTAAATAATTCTCTTATATTTCAGAGATGAGAAGCTAACAAACTAGAGCTAATCCAAGTAATCGGTCTCATTAAGTGACCCTCAGGATCGATCTGGTAATGACTTCTAAAGCTTAGATCTACTGTTTCTACTGAATCAGTGGCAGCTCTCAGAATATTTCTAATGCAGTTAAAAAAACAAAAAACAAACTTGTGTCACATTTAATTCTCTAAGATCAAGGAATATCGTTCATTCATCCCATTTCTGGTCCCACAGTAGGTGTTACACATACAACGTCAGCAGCACGTTAATAACCAACTAAAACTCACAGCATCATCTTCAGACAGCAGCACAACATCAGACCAATCGTTCTTCACGAGCACAGTCACAGCTCTGATCCAGACGCAGAAGAGCGTGGCTTCAGCAGTACTCCTCTCCTTGTGCAGACGGCAGGTCATTGAGGTCCAGGAACACTGAGTTGGTGGAGAGCTTGCGTCCAGAAGTGGACAGGTCCAGGAACTCCTCGGCCGAGCTGGGGACGGAGCTGATGTACATGTCCCACACCTGCTCTGGAGAGTCCAGCTCCAGCAGCTTCTGCTTGATCTTCAGGTTCTTCTCAATGTTCCTCTGCTTGTGTTTGAACTCCAGAATAGTCTTAGTGTATCTGTTGATGGTGGTGACCGAGGAGGCCATGCAGGCGGTGAACGAGCTCCAGGCCAAGCTGGAGGAAACAACATCAAGAGGGTTTTAAATCAGCATCGCTCTTTTAGCTAAAGTTATTAGACAATCAGGGATCATCAGGGACAGACCATGGACCTGCAAGACTCAAAACCCGTGCATGTCAGAAGTACGAGGCACAGGATCACTAAACTATTATTATTCATTATGAAATCTATCTCAAAATGTTCTTCTTGAAATTCCAATTTATTATATAATAATAAATGAATAAAATTCATATTAGTATCTTTGATTTTTAGTTACTCTACATGAGTAAAGTCTATTATAAAAAGAATAAATAAATACAAACAAATGTATTATAATATAAGCCTAATGTTATGTGACTTATTTAACTTTACCAAGTATTTTGTATGTTCTATGTTTTTTTTTTTTTTTTTAATCAATTGTAGTATTGTACTATGAACTGTAAGACTTATATTATATTTCGAGCTCACTTTCAGTAATTTTTTTCATCAGTTTTGCATTTGCAAAGCACTGTTTCTAGTCCCAAGGCCAGCATCCCTGAGCCGAGACATGAGTGAACGTACATGTAAGACCAGCTGTAGTCCCAGTTCTGTGGTTTCCAGTCCTCCGGGCCCAGACTGACGGTCAGCTGGAACGCTGTCGTGAACATCATGTGTGCTACCATCCCCAGAAGACCTGTGACCCACAGCAGAGACAGACACTGTTACTGACCGATCGCTCCGATCTCCACCAGCAGGAGGCAGTGCTGGACTACAGCTCAGCTGGACATCATAACACACACACACACACACACGCACACATGTTTGTTTTTGTGTAAAGTGTGTTCATCCCATAGGTGTAATGGTTTTTATACTGTAGAAACTGTATATTCTATGGCCCTTCACCAACCCTACACCTAACCCTAACCCTCACAGGAAACTTTGTGCATTTTTATTTTCTCAAAAAAACTCATTCTGTATGATTTATAAGCGTTTTGAAAAATGGGGACATGGGTTATGTCCTCATAAGTCACCCTCTCCTTGTAATACCTGTGTCATACCCATGTCATTATACAGAGTTGTGTCCTGATATGTCACAAAAACATGCCCACCCAAACACACACACACACACACACACACAGAGAGACACAGAGAGAGAGAGACACACACACACAGAGAGAGAGAGTGAGACACACACACACACACATGCACACACAGACACAGAGACACAGAGAGAGAGACACAGACACACACACTCACTCACACACACACACACACACACAGAGACACAGAGAGAGAGACACAGACACACACACTCACTCTCACACACACACACACACACACACACAGAGAGAGACAGACACACTGACACACAGACACACCACAGACACACACTCACTCACTCACTCACTCACTCACTCACAGAGACAGACACACACACACACACACACACACACACACACACACACAGTAAATAGTGAAGACGCAAATGTCAGCAGCATCATACACGTCTAAAGGACTGAATGTTGTCAGATAAAAGAAAAGCATATTGATGCGTTCACTCAGTCTGCTGTTGAATACTCCTGACCGGACGCTTCCAGAAACATTTAGTTTATCTGTAGAGTAACGCTTCAACACTAAGTGTAATGATGCAAAGAAAAATAATTAGTAGTGCATAAATTATAACCCATTTAATCAAAACTAAGCTAAGGTGTAACTTACTGCAACCGGCCCCATCTTTCTTAACCCATTAAATCTGATTGGCTGAGAGCGTTCTCAAGCACTGTGATATTCTAGTGATAATAACTCCATCAGTTTCACTGTTTGTATCACTCCTGCAGTGTTTCTCACAGCGAGAACAAACCCACTAATAGTATTGTTTTTGTGTTTTTTTGTGGTCTGTTGATAAAGACGACGTCTATTTTGAAATGTGCTGGCTGTTTACAGTTCAATAATCTTGTTTGAATATAGTTTTTAATCAGATGAAATGCTAGGTAATCTCTCTGAATGAGTGTGTGAGTGTGTGTCAGCAGCGCACAGGTCAGGCTTTCTGCCTAATGGTGTCATTATGTGAAAGTGAAGCTAACTTAATGCTCTGGCCAGATGGCAAACTGGAGCTAATCAACAGCGTCAGACCTGCAGTCTGCACAATCAAAGTCACCGCGCCAGAAATAGCAAGGACAGAAGTAAATTACACATTATTTACAGCTCACTAAGTCTGCATTCTGAATCCCCTTCGTGAATCTGAATCACAGCGACACACGCTGAAAAAAACTCTCTACGAAAGGTGGTGTGTTTCTTATAATATCATGTCCATCTAATCCTCACACGCCTGACCGATAACCCTCTCGTCTCCAGGACAGACACCAACACACACACACACACACACTACTGAATAATAACAATAAAAGAATTGCTTGTTAACCGCATTAATTCATGAATCCCGGACAGGGCACGTTCACTACAGTAACCTTTCAGAAACATGATCACTTATTTTTATTGCCTTTATTGCTTATTTTTCATCAAACTGCTGATTGATTCCTTCAGGCCCGATATATAATAGATTAATACTGTAAAACACAAAACAGATTCTCAAGAGACTTTTTAATAATAAGCTTTAGAAAATGTACAATATATAATATTATTATATAAAGTGAGATGAAGTTTTTAAATAATATAATTTTTTTTTTTTTTTTATCTTATAAAGTGCTTGTAAACTTTTCAATATACATCATGTGCTTTATGCTCCACTGCCTCTAAACATCTGGAGTGTTAAGAATTCTGTTGATTGTGTCAAATGAAGACAGGAGTTAATTGAGGTTGTTGCTCCTTTCCCATGATGCACGGCATTCATGATCCCGCTCTCTCATGAAGCTCAAGACCGAGATGACAGTGGGCCATGACTTCATCCCTCAGTCTTCATTCTCCCTCACACGTTCAGCTGGAGAAACGCTGTTTCGTTTCACTGTGTACAAGCTGTATCGAGCTGAAATGATAATAAAGCCTCTCAGACTCTCTCAGACTCTGAGCTGCTCAGGCAATTTTCATTCTTTTATGATATGGGAGGTATTCATTTTACCCATACACTTGATATGCAAACATTCATTAGTAATTCTGAAGTGTGTAGAAGATAACACACTATTAATTATAAGAATTTTACAAAAAGCTTTGACCGAGCTTCTCACCCTATCTCTAAGGGAGCGCCCAGCCACCCTTCGGAGAAAGCTCATTTCGGCCGCCTGTAACCGGGATTTTGACTCACAGCTCACGACCATAGGTACATAAATTGACCGGTAAATCGAGAGCCTTGCCTTACTGCTCAGATCTTTCTTCACCACGACAGACCGGTACAGCGACCACATTACTGCAGAAGCTGCACCGATCTGTCTGTCAATCTCCCGTTCCATCCTTCACTCCCTCGTGAACAAGACCCCAAGATACCTGCACACCTCCACTTGAGGCAAGAACTCTCCACCAACCTGAAGTGGGCAATCCACCCTTTTCCAACTGAGAACCATGGCCTTGGACTTGGAGGTGCTGATTCTCATCCCAGCCGATTCACACTCGGATGCAAACCGTCCCAGTGCACGATGAAGGTCCTGGTCTGAGGAGGCCAACACGACAACATCATCCGCCAAAAGCAGCGACAAAATCATATGGTCCCCAAACCGGACACTCTCCGGCCCTTGGCTGCACCTAGAAATTCTGTCCATAAAAATTATGAACAGAACCGGTGACAAAGGGCAGCCCTGCCAGAGTCCAACATGCACCGGGAACAGGTCTGACTTACTGCCGGCAATGCAAACCAAGCTCTTGCTCCGGTCGTACAGGGACCGAACAGCCCTAAGCAGGGGTCCGCCGACCCCATACTCCCAGAGCACCCTCCACAGGATGCCGCGAGGAACACGGTCGAATGCCTTTTCCAAATCCACAAAACACATGTGGACTGGTTGGGCAAACTCCCATGAACCCTCCAGCACCCTGGAATGGCTATAGAGCTGGTCCACTGTTCCACGACCGGGACGAAAACCACACTGTACCTCCTGAATCCGAGGTTCCACTATCGGCTGTATTCTCCTCTCCAGTACCCTGGCATAGACTTTCCCAGAGAGGCTGAGAAGTGTGATCCCCCTATAGTTGGAACACACTCTCCGGTCCCCCTTCTAGAAAAGAGGGACCACCACCCTGGTCAGCCAGTCCAGAGGTACTGTCCCCAACCGCCATGCGATGTTGCAGAGGCGTGTCAGCCAAGAAAGCCCCACAACATCCAGAGACTTGAGGTACTCAGGTCGGATCTCATCCACCCCTGGTGCCTTGCCACCGAGGAGCTTTTTAACTACCTCGATGACTTCAACCCGGGTGATGGGCGAGTCCTCCTCTGAGTCCCCAGCCACTGCTTCCTCAATGGAAGACAAGTCGGTGGGATTGAGGAGATCCTCAAATTATTCCTTCCACCGCCCAACGATATCCCCAGTTGAGGTCAACAGGTGCCCATCTCCACTGTAAACAGTGTTGGTAGGGCACTGCTTCCCTCTCCTGAGGCGTCGAATGGTTTGCCAGAATCTCTTCGAGGCCAACCGATAGTCCTTCTCCATTGCCTCACCAAACTCCTCCCAGGCCCGATTTTTTGCCTCCACGACTTCCCGGGCTGCAATCCGCTTGGCATGCTGGTACCTGTCAGCTGCCTCCGGAGTCCCACAAGCCATCCAGGCCCAATAGGACTCCTTCTTCAGCTTGACACCGTCCCTTCCGGTGTCCACCACCGGGTTCGGGGATTGCCACCTCGACAGGCTCCGGAGACCTTACGGCCACAGCTCACACAAATATATATATATATATGATCGACTTTGTGATCGACCAGGTGGTGACAGCTCGACCCCTCTCTTCACTCAAGTGTCCAAGACATATGGCCAAAGGTCTGATGACACAACCACAAAGTCGATCATCGACCTCCGGCCTAGGGTGTCCTGTTGCCACGTGCACTGATGGACACCCTTATGCTTGAACAAGGTGTTCGTTATGGACAAACCGTGATTAGCACAGAAATCCAATAACAGAACAGCGCTCGCATTCAGATCAGCGGGGCCGTTCCTCCCAATCACGCCCCTCCAGGTGTCACTGTCACTGCCCACGTGGGCGTTGAAGTCCCCCAGTAGAATGCAGAGTCTCCAGTCTGAGTACTTTCCAGCACCCCTCCCAGAGACTCCAAGAGGGCCGGGTAATCCGAACTGCCATTTGCCCCGTAGGCACAAAAGACAGTGAGAGACCTATCCCCGATTTGCAGGCACAGGTAAGCGACCTTCTTGTTCACCGGGGTGAACTCCAACACATGGCGGCTGAGCTGGGGGGCTATGAGCAAAGTCCAGCCTCTCTCAAGAAGTGTGGTCCCAGAGCCCAAGCTGTGCGTCGAGGTGAGCCCGACTATCTCTAGTCGGTACCTCTCGACCTCCCGAAGAAGCTCAGGCTCCTTCCCCACCAATGAGGTGACATTCCCCGTCCCTAAAGCCAGATTCAGTGTCCAGAGATTGGGTCGTCGGGGGTTCACGCCTTCGCCCGATCCACTATGCACCGGCCCCTTACGCTCCCTCCTGCAGGTGGTGAGCCCACATTATTATTATTATCATTAACTATTATCATTATTATTATGTCTTGTCTGTAATGTAATGCAATTCAGTAATATATATATATATATATATATATATATATATATATATATATATATATATATATATATATATAATAACAACAACAATAATAATAGGTAAGACAAAGTTAAAATATCAGTTTGACTTTTTATAGACTCTTGATAATATAGTATAATATATAAAGGTAAGATATTATCATTTTGACTATAAATATTATAGACAATGTAATATAATAATTCATTATTATTAATAGTAGTAGTAGTAGTAGTAGTAGTAGTAATACATCTCCTTTAATGCAATGTAAGATAATATTATAATATTAATAATAATTATGATAAATGTAGAATATTGGCTGTACGGTCAAACAATAGAGTTACATGGTCAATGCTACACTGAAATATATAAATAAATAAGCAGAGCAGGATTCAAGCCGAATGAATTTCAACTCATATTTGTCGCCATAAGCCCTGGAATTGAGAAATATGTCAAAAATATCCTGGATGACATGCTGTCTAACCGATACTCTGAGGCTCATATGTGATTTTGGGCTGGATGTTTCTGTATGTATCTGGAGAACAGCAAGGCTCTAATAGCACAAAATGCAATGACATTTGCCACAAAAAACAGGCAAAGGACAGCCTGCAGATAGATAGACATGACCACTCATCCATCTGTTAGAGGCCTTTAAAGCATTGCAATGGTACAGAAAAGAGATATTTGCTTCACCTATTTGTGAATTTTTATTTTATTGGTCAATCAGACACAATGTGTCTTGAATGTGGCTCTAACAGGACAGAATCACAATGAGTCTTGTGACCTTTGAAGGGTAGAGCCTGATAAAAGAGGACCACTCACAAATCAGCCTCATAATCAGAGACAACCACAACAAGCACGTGCTGATCGTACAACTAGAGTAACCCTTCACCTGCTCATTTGATTGCTGTTTTATACTTTCTACTGTACAATGGTATGTAATAAATAAATGCAATTAGTTAATGTTATGTTCAAGTTCATTTGTAATGATGTACATTTTAGACATAATATTTCACCAGTCATTGCATCCACGATCAACACTGAAGTATTTCATTCCTGAACCATTCACAGTGTTTGAACAAGTCAATCATCCAGTAAGTCATTCATATAGTTGCCTAACTGCATTCTAGTAAACTCATCTTACTATTTTTAGCATCTTTTATGGCTGAAATAGTAATAGTATGCTGGAACATGGTTCCAAAATCAGCAAGTCACATGCTTTATTTCAGAATCATTAATAAATCAATGATACGCTTATTAAGGTAGTGATTTGTTGCCACCTACTGGTGGTTTTTGTTTCATATTTAAAGTATAATTTCATAGTTCTATAATCAGTATATTTATGCATTCATCTTTTAACATTATTTTTGTAGTGGTGTAAATGCATTCATTGCATCTCTGAGCTGCATTAACCAGTCTGCGTGAATACATTTAAATGTCCGCTTAAGGGGTTCTGTTTTGCTGTTCTAGAAATGCAACACATTACCTGACAGAACTGTGAATATGGCAGCAAATGCATTCAGTTTCAGTCCATCGATGAGGTTTCCAATATGGCAAACCTCGATGGACATGAGGATTCCTCCGGTGGCCAGCAGTAAGATGTAGAGACACTCGGCCACGATGCAGAGCCACAAAACACCTGTGAGGATATGAGAGAGAGAGGAGATGTGTATCGAGGGAGTTTCTGACAGGCCCTGAGGACGTTATGGATGGAAGACTCCAGGAGAGAAAGCAGATAGAGCTGCTGATTAGGATGATGTGGAGCACCAGACACTCATGGAGAACGACAAACTGAACCGCTGGGGCTCATTGAGACACACGCTCGAGGAGAGGCTGAAATATTTATACCAGAAACTTGACACTGAGATTTAAAAGGAGAACTCAGCTTTGAAAGCATGCGGATGCATCTACATATTTCATAGAGTTCGGCGGAAGTCTTCATGCTGTCACATGCACTTTGAGCGAGAGGATGATGACAATATTCACACAAGTGTGGAAGATGTTTTCTAGTTTCACACTCCGTATAAAAAATAAAATAAAAAAAAAGGCTGTGAGGGACAAAAGGTTTGTACATTTGACTGAAAACAATGAAATACTTCAGAAAGATGTTATTTCTGAATGTCTCTCCTGCTCAACAAGGGTGCATTTATTTGATAAAAAAAAAATAATAAATACTGTTAAAAATTGTGAAATAATTTTAGAATGAAAAATAGCTGTTTTCTATGTGAATAATATTTATTTTTCATTTTCTGGGATATAAAACCTAAAGATTATTTCTCACTCTTGATTCAGACTCTGTCAGAGCCACTGCAGAATGAGCTGAAATACAGCGAGGAGTCACCCTGTGTCATCATCGTCATGATTAACCATCATTATATCTGATGGATCTTTAGTCTGGATCGTGCATCTATCAATTATACTCAGAAATTATCATGCTACAGATCCTGGCGCTGCCTGCTGAGGGAATGAGACCGTATTGACATGTTCATAAATCTACATGAATGAGAATGAGGCAGGTGTTCAGCTGCTAGAAAGATTAATACAATCAACTTTGATTAAAAGTGACTAGACCTCCAGAGAGCATGTGCAAAATAAAAGAGCAGACATCAGGGGAACCGCTTTCATCGAGGAGCTAAGTAACAGCTTTTTAAACATCATGCAACATCTGAAATGTCCCCAGAGTTCATAATGAAGAGTGACAGACGTACCTCTCTCATGAGGAGGAGCCACGTTTATGAAGCTTCTGCATTTCTCACCTGCAAGAGGAAAAAGTTTCAACACAGCGCTGTGAGATTCCCTGACTGAGATCTTTACACTGTCACTAAAGCATGGCTTCACTTTCCTTCATGACTATTTATAAACTTTACTGCAAAAGCCTATTGGTTAGATGCAAGATATGGTAAATTACACAAACACACACAAACTGGAAAGTTTTTTTTTTTTTTTTGCAGTTTACGGGAAATGGGCATTCTCAAGATTTTCTGCGTGAACCATCAGATACTTTTGAATGTTTCTTATGTTGTCAGTCATAAGCATTGGAGTGTTTAATATATTTTATATATGATTTAATCTTATACAGTTATGATATACAGTATACAACAAATCATGAAAAGTCATTCCATACGCTTGTAGTTACTGTATTTTATAGTAAACTTCCGACAGCCTCAGATACCAGCTTCTTAGATGTAAAAAAAAAAAGTGCAATTAATAAATAGAATAAATCTGTAAATATAAATAAATCTGCGTCGTTAGTCATTAGTCGTGGCCTAATCGTTAGAGAGTCGAACTGGCAATTGAAAGGTTGTGAGTTCGAGTCTTGGGCCGGCAGGAATTGTGTGTGGGGGGAGTGCATGTACAGTTCTCTCTCCACCTTCAATACCACGACTTAGGTGCCCTTGAGCAAGGCATCGAACCCCCAACTGCTCCCCGGGCGCCGCAGCATAAATGATGAACACTGCTCCGGGTGTGTGTACTTTGGATGGGTTAAATGCAGAGCACGAATTCTCAGTATGGTTCACCATACTTGGCTGAATGTCACTTCACACTCACCGGCTGCTTTATTAGGTACACCTGTTCACTTGCTTGGTAACACAAATTGCTAATCAGCCAATCACATGGCAGTTAGTCATCTAGATGTGGTGAAGACGACTCACTGAAGTTCAGACCGAGCATCAGGATGGGGAAGAAAGAGGATTTAAGTGTCTTTGAACGTGGAATGGTTATTGGTGTCAGATGGGCTGGACACAACCATCTCTAGGGTTTACAGAGAATGGTCCAGAAAAGAGAAAATATTCAGTGAGCGGCAGTTGTGTGGATGAAAATGCCTTGTAGATGTCAGAAGAAAAGGGAGTGGTTAGAGATGATAGAAAGGCAACAGTAACTCAAATAACCACTCGTTATAACCAAGATATGGAGAATACTATCTCTGAACCCTGAAACAGATGATCCACGGCAGCAGAAGACCTCACCAAGTCCTGCTCCTGTAAGCTAAGAACAGGAAACAGAGGCTACAATTCACACAGCCTCACCAAAACTGGACAATAGAAGATTGGAAAAACATTGCCTGATCTGATGAGTCTTGATATCTGCTGGAACATTCAGATGGTAGGGTCAGAATTTGGCGTAAAGAACATGAATTCATGGATCCATCCTGCCTTGTCTCAACGGTTCAGGCTGCTGGTGGTGTAATGGTGTGGGGGATGTTTTCTTAGCAAACTTTGTGCACTTTAGTACCAATTGAGCATTGTTTAAACACCACAGCCTACCTGGGTATTGTGGCTGACCATGTCCATCCCTTTATGACTACAGTGTGCCATCTTCTGATGGCTACTTCCACCAGGATAATGCACCATGTCACAAAGCTCAGATCATCTCAGACTGGATTCTTGAACATGACAATGAGTTCACTTTACTCAAACGCCCTCCACAGTCACCAGACCTCAATCCAGTAGAGCAGTTTGGGATGCTGGAATGGAAGATTTCCATCATGGATGAGCAGCCAACAAATCTGCAGCAACTGTGTGACGCTTTCATGTCAATATGGACCAAAATCTCTGAGGAATGTTTACAGCCCGGTTCTAGCAAGGTGTACCTAATAAAGTGGCCAGTGAATGTATATCTTTTAAATAAATAAAAAGGTAACACTACAAAAATATCTTATTAGGTAATGCATTAACTAACATTAATTAAAAATGATTTTTTTTTTTGTCTTTTTTTTTTTTTTTTGCAGTATTTATTATTGTTAGTGTCAGTTAATGAAAAAATACAGCCATTTATCCTTTGCTCACGAAAGCTCAATAATATAACATTAGGTCCATTATATAACATTAAAAATGATTAGTAAATGTTGAAATTAATATTAACTGAGATTGATAAATGTTTTAGAATTTTTAGATTTAAAATGTTAGCTAATATTAAAAAAAAAAAACCTTATTGTAAAGTGACACCAAACAGCAATAAAAACATTTGCACTAATCAAACAACTGTAAATATGTTCTAGTTCCAGAGGAAAGCAGCTGTATTCCCCTGAATGAGTGTGTGTTTGGATGTAGGTTAGTAGGGTTAGAGGGACAGAACTAGTTAACAGCCTGACAAAACCACCCAAAACCAGATCACCAGTCAAACTGTTTATCACACATGATGAAAACAAGAGGTTTCTGAGCTGTTCTTCAGGCTGCAGCATCCCCTGATATGAATGAATAAGTCAAAAGCAGAGATTGAATAACAGTCTTCATCATTTATCCAGTGATGTTAGCAAGGCAAAAACAATGTTTATGTGCTTCAGAAGCGGTAATAATAATAATAATAATAATAATAATAATGATAATAATAATGATAATAAGGAATATTCACACAGTTAAGGATTTCGAAACACCTAAAAGGAAACTTTTTTTTTTTTTTTTTTTTTTTAAGGTAACGTAAATGCTAGGGCAAAACATTCCTAAAATAATGTTTATGGAATGTTCTCACAACGTCAAGAGGAAATAAAAGTTCTTAGAACATCCTTGTAATGTTATTTTTATACTTGTAGAATTATGTTCACTAACATTCATCATATAACAATGTTACATTCTCATCATGACGTTTTCAAAACGATACAATGCAACATTCCTCTAATGAGAGAACATTCAAATGTAACATGCTCCTAATGTTTTCAAAATAATGTAATGGAATATTAATTTAACCTTCAAAAAAAAAAAAAAAAAAAAAAAAGAAAAAAGAAAAAAGAAAAAGAAAAGAAAAGAAAGAAAGAAACAACAACAACAACAGGAACACAAATTCTTTAAATGTAACAAATGGGTTTTAAATGCTGAGAGAACATTCAAATGTAACATTCTCCTAATGTTTTCAAAATAACTCAAATTATTTAACCTTCAAAAAAAAAAAATATATATCCTAATGTATTGGAATGTTCCTGTAACGCTCAAATAACCACAAATATTCTAAATACATTGAACGAATAAGAAAAACAAAAACATAAACCCTTGACGTTTCGAACGTTTAAAAAAAAACTTTCAGAAATTACGTTTTCATAACTTTACAGTAAAATTTACAGTAGACGGGAAGAAAAGCACGTCCTTACCGACAAGGTCGACGTTCTGCTCGCAGGAGAACCAGATTCCGGTGTGGAACTTCCTCAGGACAAACTTATCCTCGCCGGTCTCCCAGATGTACTGCACCAGCCGGCTGTCGTTCGTGTTCGAGCTGTTGTATCGGATGCAGTGCGTCTGTTTGGCGGTCACCGGTCCGGTGCAGAAGGGCTTGACAACTTTCCGGTGGCCCTCGCACCAGTAGCTGGTGGTCAGCGCGGAGATGGCGAGGATCAGCGCGAGGAGGTTCAGGGTGAGCGCGAGCGAGGCTCTCCGCCGCCGGTCCATCCCCACGGTCAGATCCCGCTGCTGCGCGCTCATGTGTCTCTGACTCCCGCGCGCTTCATCCTCCCGGGTCCGTGATGTCAGAGAAGCCCGAGCACGCCTGGATCTCCTTCCTCTCACTGGAACACGTGTGCGCTGGGATCTCTGTCAGGGATTGGGCTTAGTTTAAGATTTTACAGTTTAGGCGATAAACACGTAGTTTTGAACATTCCTAAAACGTTGAAACGATTCTAACATTAGTTGTAAATGTAACGTTACTTCATACAATATTAACAATTTATATTCATTAATATGAACAATTTATATGAATATTCTAATATGTCCATTATCGTGCAGTAATTAGAATGTTATTTGAAAGTTCAGCCAATTATTATTATTATTATTATTATGAATATTTTAAGAAAGTTTTCTCTCAACATTATGATAATTCAACTACAAATAGCATCATAAAGACATTTCGAGAATGTTGATCTCAATGTTATGAAAACATCAAAATATGAATAAAGTTATCAGAACGTTCCATAAACATTACTTTAAGAGTGTTTTGTCATAACATTTATATAACCTTTCCTGTTAGCTGGGATTGGAAAAGCACTCTATTATTTCCTTATGTGCACAATGTAAGTGATAGAATAACAAACCAGGCCCCCCCACACACACACACACATTTGTGTGTGTATATATATATATATATATATATATATATATATATATATATATATATATATACACAGGTCGACACTGTCAGACACAAAAGCAGTCTGTACGTGATTTCTAATGACTGATAAATCACATCTGTTCACTGATGAATGAATGAGTTGAGATTTCATGGTTGATGGTTTCAAACTGATTTCATCTTCATATATGGAAACATCAGTCTGTCAAAAT
This sequence comes from Carassius auratus, assembly GCF_003368295.1. Lineage (NCBI taxonomy): Eukaryota > Metazoa > Chordata > Actinopteri > Cypriniformes > Cyprinidae > Carassius > Carassius auratus. Next base: position 426,614 of record NC_039296.1, read on the forward strand.
AAGCAGCTAGTTTTTACACGACACATATTAAATGAGGTATTTTATTTTGCTGGTGTTGCAAGCTGAACTTCTCAAAAGATCGATGTTTCACAAAATCCCAAACAACTCTGCATGACAAAGTTCATATATCATGGTTGTGACAGAAAATACTAACATGGCTACTTTATTACAAAATAAAATAAAAATATACAAACTCAGAAGAGTCTGTGTGATGTTGTTGAATGTTATCCGCGCTGGTTTGCATGTTATGCAAGGCTTTGTGAATAAAAAATGTAATGCAATTTTGATAAAGTGAAGAATGAAATTAAACGATACATTATTCTTAGATACAAAACTAGATTTGTTTTGAATTAAATGTAAAAATATGTTGTAGGAAAACTGATATGTTTTTGTAAAACCAATAATCTTTATTAATTAGTTAAAGTGTAAAGTTATGAACTGTACAATATAAATTCACCAAAAAGCCATTCCATTATGCTTCTACCATTGTCAATGTATATTTACAGTAAACAGCCTCAGCTACCATCCTTTTATTGTAAAATTAACAGAAATTTGAAACTGACTGAAAACAGCCTCTTATTCCCTTCAGAATAGCTCTTTGAATCTGTTGAATGCTTCAGGAGAATGATGATGAATCTGTATGAAGCACTGAAGTACTGAGTAATGCACAGAAGACAGGAGCTTCAAGGGATGTGAATGAAATTCTAATGTCATAGTTTCAGTAAAATCAAGAGGAGATTACAATGAAATGTGTGTTTCGTTCGGAGCATAGTTCCCACTTCTGACTCATTTTAAAGTGGAAATATTGACATTTTTCAATTATTCCTCTCAGAAAGCTCTTTTTTTTTTTTTTTTTTTTTTGACCAAATTATTATTATTTTTAAATATATGGCAAATAAAATAAATTAACTGTATTTAAATATATATATATTAATAATTAAATAAATAGAAACCCTCGTACCAAAATGTATTTCAAAATGCTAAATATACAAAAAAAAATGCTTTATTCACAATATTTCTTTTTTTTTTCTTCTACAAATAGAAAAACAAAATGGCAAAAAATATATTTATTGTTAGAAAATGTATGTACACAAATACATTTTGAAGCATATTTATTTTTTTGCAATTACACTTGTTGGCCATTTGTTGTATATTTTGAAATATATATATATATATATGATCGCAGGTTCTCATGAAGGACACTGTGGAGATCAAACTGCTTCATTTGTCTCCTAATTCATTTCTGTGTGTCGGACATGAGGCCGTCTGATCAATATTAGTGACAGGGCTGTGCAGGGTCTGAGACACCTTCATGTCGAGCGGTCGTCTCTGGAGGATGAAGTCAGCGTCACGTGAGTCTGTGCTGAAACCCAAGGGCAGAAAACTCACGATGGCGCGCAACAGATGTGTCATGCTTTACCCACATGATGAACGTCATTTAGTCTTCCACGCTCTTCCTAAATCCTGTCTGTGTTAAGAAAAGCAAGACTTGTGATTTGTGATTTCAGTGTGCGGTTGCTCACCGTATGAACAGTTGTTGCTGGAAACATAATTGTGTTTTGTTATTGCCATAATCAGGATGATGTATCTGTGGCCTTGAGAGCACTGGGCCAGGAACGAGCCGCAAGAACAGCACAAACTATCAGCGAGAAGAAGCTTCCAGTTACATTACACTTTACCTGACCCTTGGGAAATCAGCACGGACCCATCATATGTGGATATGAGAAGTGCTGGGAAGGTTTACACACACACACACACACACACACACACACACGTGACGTGAGGATCGATATTTTAAAGAGAACAGACAGCGCAAGTGATTGAACAAGACTGAACATTAATGAATCGTAAAGCTCTTCATCACTCATTTAAAATGACTTGAAAATGTCTCAAGGACAGTTATTTGCTTAATTAAGTGCATTTACAGAGGATCGTTCATTAAAATAGTGGGCAGTACATCCTGAATGCTTTTATTTTATTACTGTGTTGACAGCTTTATATTCTGCTCTTTGTGTAGATAGTAATGCAGCAAAGTATAGATATTTATACACTGTAAAAATGATAGGATCTTTATGTTTTTCCATTACTCTAACTTATCAAAATAATTGAACTCAAATAAATGAGGCCTACGATTAGTCCGTTGCAAAAAGAAACACTAAACCTGTGCTGATTCAAAGAAAACAAGTTGATGAAAAGACAATATTTGGTGATGATAGAGCATGATGAGAGATTTACAAGCCATTTTTAAAAGGTGGGATTCTGCAAATTAGTTAACAGATTTTCAGCACAGCAAGGGTTAATATAGACAGAATGATGACAGAATTAGGTGGAAATTGCACTGTGATTGTTTGCTGTTTGTATGTATTCATAGCAAGTAAACATCTCTGAGCACGTTGGATGACAGATTTCTGAGAGATAATAGAATGTTGTTTTTTTCATAAATCTTCAAAAAGAAGCAACACTCGCCTCAAAAAGGCCTGTTTGTGTCTTCTGGAACGCTTGTGGGAATGCAGACAGAGCCGGCTAACATTTGCACACTGAGTTGCAGTAGCTATGTCTTTAATTGTCCTCCAAAGTTTGGTCTGCCGCTCGTTGTTTGCTGACAGCACACACACCTTCTTCTGTCCAGAGAGACGAGGTGGAGGTCAGACAGTCTCGTTGTCCTTCATTCTAGCATCGGCTCTCGTGTCCGGCGCTTTTCTTCACTGCGCTGATGAGCTGCACACCTGCACACAGTGACCTTCAGTTTAACTCAAGGTCAAATAAGACCTGGTATATATCATAACAACACAGATTCTCGGATCACTGCTTGGGGAAAAAAGACCTGCTTCCACAGTCAATTTTCGTCTGTGTTGTGTAATTGCTTCTCTCACAATATCTGAGCTAAAGCTCTGATTAACTGTGTCCCCTAAAGGCAAAAGTGCAAAAGTGCATTATTTACTCGTTAACTTTGACAATAATGGAGACTTTTCGTGCTCCTAGTTGTGTGTCCTTCACAGCAAGCCATGGAGCTCATTATTATGTCCCGCTATCATAGAAGCTCATTACAATAAGCATGTCATTTATCAATCTTCTACGGTGAGTTACAATTAGGAGATGGCCTCGGAGAATACCATGAAACTGAATTTAAGCTGGATGGGACTGCTATTGTATACCGTCACGCAGGTGAAAAGGCTTAAGGTTACTAATCTGAATATGATTTATAAGTCAGAACAGTGAACTATGAGGACGTGTTTGTTTCTAAAGCTAGAGTTTGAATGGATGAAGCTCTGCTCAGAGACATTACAGCGGGCCACAGGTGGCTGAATAGACTTCACAGTCATTTCACAGATATTATCCCAGTGGAAATGAAATGAAAGGACTTTGCTATATCAAGGCACATTGAAGTTCTGATGTAATAATAATCACAGGGAAATGCATGTGTAAAAAGCGGGGTTGGCATCGCGAGAAACGCCAGTGAAGGCTCCCTCCTCAAAGAGAGCCTTCTGAGAATTAAGCAAAACACTCACATCACAGCCGTCAACTCCCTCGAGAGCTGATCCTGCGCGCTTCACTCTCAAGCAGACAACATGAAAACTGCGTGTGTCCCTAACTCTTTTTTTTTTTTGCTGGCAGGGAAAACACACAACCTGAACGCTGCCTGCTCTCGCCTAAGACTTCTCTTGACTGAAGTTTGATATAATGGAGTTTATCAGTGGACAAACGACACTGAAGTGGGGAAGTTGTGTCCTAGTGGTTAGAGAGTTTGACTCTTAACCCTAGGGTTGTGGGGGGTCGAGTCACGGGGCAGCAATACCATGACTTAGGTGCCCTTTAAAAAGGCACTGAACCCCAAACTGCTCCCAGGGCGCTGCAGCATAAATGGCTGCCCATTGCTCCGGGTGTGTGTTCATGGTTTGTTTTTGTTCACTGCTGTGTGTGTGCACTTTGGATGGGATAAATGCAGAGCACGAATTCTGAGTATGGGTCACCATACTTGGCTGAATGTCACTTCACTCAGACTCACTTTAAAGAAGACTCACAAACAGATAGCGACTGACACACACAGAGCACTTGATGAAGACAGAAGGCTAAATGCTGGCTTTACCGCTCATGCTTTTAAGCTTCCTGGTCTCTGACATCACCCACCTATGATGTCTCGTCCATCCATTGGACTGATTACACATGTGATTCGGAGCCGTCACGCTCGAGGCATTCCCCAAAGCGTTCTCCGACGCAGCTCGAGTTCTTGAAGAGGAATCACAGAAACAAACAAGGCAGGAGAAAGGGAATCACAGAAAACTAAACAAGAACAGATCACAACCATAACAGATTTATCTGTACTAAAGTTTGATTTGGTAAATAGCCATCGTTCTCTGACAGCCAGACTCATAATGGTAAGACATAGCCAGTGCTGTGAAGATCACGGAGCAAATGAGTGACTTTCTGTAGACTTCAAGATTGTTCTCCTCACATTTCCTCCAGGGTTTGCAGAGCTGATCCTGTTTAATACCTAATTTCATTAGCAATACAGAAGAAAACAAAGCATGTTTTAGGTGAATTGGAATAGCTCCGGTATCTTCCCCATGAGAACTATCTTTTCAGAAGTGCTCTGAGTCTCTGATTAAAACAAATAAAATCTGTTTATTGCAAACATCATTAAAATGACTTCATTAAACATCAATAAAGTTATTACTGAACATTCAGAGTCCCTCGTCTTGTTTGCAGTGCCTCTTTTTGTTTTGCACTGACCGGATGTTGATATACACAATTAAATGGTTCAGAGCATCAGCGTGAGTCCCAACAGCCGCACTCATGATAAATAAGAGGGTTAAAAATCTTGCTTTCAGCCCTTGGCAAGCGTATACTCCTTGTAAGTCATGTACGGAATAATTAACAATTAGTAGAAAATAATTCAGACCTGAGGTGATGATGTGTTTACGACGTGAAGTGGAGTTACACTTCAGGTGTTCATTATTTTCTAATAATTCAGAGGTGTGGAGTAAATTATTCCTCTTATAATACAGGTACCACACCTCAAGACATCATTCAGGTTTTGGATCATAAAACACTCTTGTGATTTCTCATGCATCTCATCCCACGCTCCGCTGCTTATTCCAAAACATAATTTTAGAGCCAGTGATAAAGGCTCGAGCCATTGATAGCAGACAAATGCAGTTAATAATGAATTTAATAGACTGAGAGACTTTTAAAATTATAATAATAATAATAATAATAATAATAATAATAATAATAATAATAATAATTATTATTATTATTATTATTATTATTATTATTATTTTACTTTTAACCCTTGTGCATTGTTCAAATTTACTACCCTTTCGTTTTGTTTCGGATGAAAACATCCACTCAATTAAACTGCTGTAAAAATGTATCAGATAAGTTTTTTTTTTTTTTCATAAATCTATTAATTAACCTTAGTCCTGATCAAAACTACCAAATGTTTTTTTTTTTTAATCCAAGATTTTAACTCTTTAATTGTCAAGTTCATAAATTATGTAAAAAAAACTAAACAAACAAAATAACATATTTTCAATATAAAAGTAATTGTTGCTGGATTTTTTTACCTTTTATCACAGTCTTGGGCATGTCAAAGATTAGTAAAAACATTGGCTCTGATGCATTGTTAGTTTTTGTGCAGCATTAGATTAAAATTTTTTCTCCCTCACTTCTTGTTGGTGGCTGTTTTTGCCCCTTTGACTTCCATTATAACGCCCATTTCTCATGCCCATTCAAAGTTAGGGGCACGTGCCCTCTCAGATTTTTGAGCCAAGTGGATTTTGAATGCAGCTTCCAAAAGAAAGCCAAAGAGACTCTCCACTGAGCCAGAGACAGACGTGTTTTTTACAGCACTGTGCATTATAACCAATCACACAAGATACTGTTGAACTTATGAATGCATTGGCCAATCAGAGATGTTCAGGTGAGTAATCACTAAAATGCCGTTGCTTCCTTCTCTCACTCGCTGACTGAATACATCTCTCTGATCATAAACAACAAAGTGCAGATGTGTGTACGGATCTGTAAATAATATATTGATTTCACAGTGTTTTTTCACAGTGATTGAACTATAGACTGTCAGTGAAAATGTTAGAAAACGTAATTTTGTGGTAAGTCAAGGAAGCAATACTATATTTATTATATTTATTTGCTTGGTATATTTATGCAGCAGATATACCTGAAGACTGAACACAGAAAAAAACAATCACACTGACAAAACACTGATTAGGCATCTGATTAATAAGCAACTGATTATTGTACATTTGTATTAATAAACAATTAATAAACACATATAATATTACTGTATTTGAAACAAAAGCAGATCATTACAGAGCTATTATAGAGCTTACAAATTTACTTCCTGCATTTCACAAATGAGCAAAGGTTCAGCAAATCAGAGCCAAAGTGATCATTAGTATTTAGTGTAATTTCAGTTACATTTGAAGGTATAAATATGTAAAGTATCTATACAATTTTGAGACAGAAATGCACAATATCAATGTATCGTCACCAGTGGAACTAATTTAGACACACATAACTGTTTAAAAATTGGAGCTGGTGAGATTTTGCACTGACATTTGCATAACAATTGCTTTTTGACCGAAGCACAACTTCCATTCATCACCAAACGGAAACACTTAAAACAAAACCATATCAGAAACTTATAAATCCAAAAAAATTATAATAATAAATAAATAAACTCTCACCCCTTTTTTTAACTTGAGAATTGAATGTCAACATTTACTCCCTCCATTTATTTTGCAAACAATTGTTTTATTTATTTATTTTTATTTGAAAGAAAATCCTACTTCAGAATCCTAACGCATTACATTCCCTTGATTTGTAGGTTTTCTTGCCATTTTTTTTTTATTTTTTTTTATTTATTTATTTATTTTTTTATTTTTTTTTTTTTATTTATTAAACTAGGAAGTAATAAAAATTAGAAAGCAAGTAGTTACTACTGTGCTATTCCCATGTGAATGTAGGTTCAGAGCTGTCCTTGCAGACTCAAGTACACACGTTTATTGCATGCAGACGAGCTGAAGTGGGTTGTGGAGGTTTCTGGTTAAATGGCCTGTCCAGTGGCATGAGAGATGTTGTGAGGTCCATCCGCAGTTTTCTCATCAAGCACTCTCAGACAGACAGGAATCACCATTCATCTCGTTTATCAGTGTGAGAGCCAGGCTGATCTTCTGATTACAGATCCTTCCAGACGCTTGCTGATGGAGCTTAATCTTTCAGTGGGAATAGGAGAAGAGTCAAAGACCAGACACACAGCCTTTTCTCAGAGGACATCATGCTGTTTTTGGAGAATAGATCAATGAATGACTGTTAATTTGCTAATCCACAAAGGGAAAATAAAAATGGCTTTAGGTTTGGAAATGTGTTTGAGACTTACATGGGAATCAAGAAAGTTGATCAAAGGGAATAAAATCTTTGATATCAAATTTAATTATTTAACATATTTAAATGGTAAAGATTAATGCTGAACAATTAAGTATTAAATTAATATCCAGGATATTCTATTGAGGCCCTTGTATGTAAAATAAAGGTAATATATATATATATATATATATATATATATATATATATATATATATATATATATATATATATGTGCGTGCTTGTTTATGTGTGTATATACTAAATCTGTGAAGTAAGTTTTTGTGCCTCTTTTGTAAGTTTCCTTGGATAAAAGCATCTGCTAAATGTAAATAGAATAATAACAGTATAATAAACATTTTGCCATGTCTTATAATAGAAATCTAGAACATCTAAGCTTTGCTTGCTTTTGTCCATGATTTTCTGTCTTCTTGTGGTGTTGTCACTGTAAATATTAAAGTAACAAAACCATGCTGTGTTGCGTTAGTGTTTCCAGTCAGCAAATTCTAGGCAAATATGAAGGATTAACCCTGGGTGGAAAGGGACATGCTCTCAATCTCTCATTGTCTGTGGGTTTATACAGGAATGGAAATCACAGACAATCGTCAAGCCTATACTCTGGAATATTTCCCTGGAATCCGAGCCTCAAACAAACCCATATCATAAGCAGCAAGGCAGGCGACACAGCTTGTGTTTATCCATGCCAAACATCCACACAATCAGCTGTGACAGATCAGCCAGCACATCCCCTTGAAAAATATGAAATGTGTGGCAATGGGGCATTCTGGGAATGTGTGAGATAGGAGTCAGAGCAAACATCCCTCTCCACAAAATGTGAGATTCTGTTTCTGATCTTGAATTCATTTTCAAATGCATGCTCTCTCTCTCTCTCTCTCTCTCTCTCTCTCTCTCTCTCTCTCACACACACACACACACGCACACACACACACACACACACACACACACATTGACAGAACAATGGATATTTTGATAGAGCTGTAAATAGAAGTATAGACAGAGAAAGACAGAATGAAAGATACAATGACATGATAGATAGATCTGCACTTGCGGATTGCTTATTTATCCTCATGCATATTTTCACCATTACATTTCTTTTCTCCATTGTTTTCTATAACCAGTGCTAACCAGTTTAATCTCAGTGCACAGCTGAGCTTTATGTACAGTAATTAAAACCAGACACCTGATCAATGGCTCAAAATGCATCTGGTTTTGTTTCAGTCTAGGGGTGAAACTCATAAAGCACTGCCTATTGTGTGCTTCCACTAAACTGTAATAACAGCTGCAACTTTACAATATATTCTGAAGACAATATAACATATCAGCAGAGGAAGAATGATTAATAAGTATTCATATACATAAATCTCTTTTATTTTACTGTTACGCAATCGACTGCTTATAGAGGAATGCCACTGAGAATATATTGTAGCTATGGGGAGAAATCTATCTCTGAAACAACTTTAGAGGACAGAGAAATGTATTACTGTCAGGTTGTGTCAGGATTCAATGTCTAAGTAATGAAAGTTACTGCCGTGCTTAGCATCCAGATGACACAAATGATCCCAGGATTCAATTAACGTGGAAGTATCAGAACTGTCATATTGGATGGGATTTCCAGGACAGTGTTATCAAAATATGCATGCTATTAAATGTGGAGCTGTGAGCTCTGAATCCAGTTTGCAAGGATTATGTGAGAGAGTTGTGTCCAGTAATGCTGTACATACTGCAGAGGCCTTGTGTAATTCTCTGTTAAGCACAAAATCCCTCAACTGTTGCATGCTTTTGGGATCGATTCCACTTTACTGTTCACAGTAAAGTATTGCACTGTGACACATTGTAGGATGTACATTACACATTCAAGTGTTATATTTATGGTACACCTGGAGATGGATGGGTGAAAGGATGGAGAGATGACAGAATGAAAAAAGAGTCATAAACTGAAAAACAAAACAATAGACAAATAACCAAAACAATCCAAGGTTTTTATTTAGCACAGCTGATTCAAATATTCCACCAACGTTAAATAGTAATGACTTTATGAATTTCTTTACTGATAAAATAGATAACATTAGAAATACAATAGCGAATGTAGATTCTACAGCGTCTAACACTTCAGTTTCATCCATCGCACCCAAAGATAAAATGCAGTGCTTCACAACCATAGGACAGGAAGAACGAAATAAACTTATCGCTGTCTCTAAACCAACAACATGTTTATTAGATCCTGTACCCACTAAATTACTGAAAGAGCTGTTACCTGTAGCCGAAGAACCGCTTCTCAATATCATTAACTCGTCGTTATCTTTAGGTCACGTCTCAAAACCATTCAAGCTGGCGGTTATCAAGCCTCTTATTAAGAAACCAAAACTAGATCCTAGTGTACTGGCAAATTATAAGCCTATTTCAAATCTTCCATTTATGTCAAACATTTTAAAAAAGTTGTGTCTGCTCAACTGAGCTCCTTCCTGCATAAACATGATCTGTATGAAGAATTTCAGTCAGGTTTTAGGCCCCACCATAGCACAGAAACTGCACTTGTTAAAATTACAAATGACCTGCTCCTTGCGTCAGACCAAGGCTGCATCTCATTTCTAGTCTTACTTGATCTTAGTGCTGCGTTCGACACCATAGATCATGACATACTCATAGATAGATTACAAAACTATACAGGTATTCAAGAGCAGGCTCTAAGATGGTTTAGATCCTACCTGTCCGATCGCTACCATTTTGTTTAATTAAATGGAGAGTTGTCTCATTTATCATCAGTAAAATATGGAGTGCCACAAGGATCCGTCCTAGGTCCCCTTCTATTTTCAATATACATGTTGTCCCTAGGTAATATTATTAGAAAATGCGGGATTAGCTTCCACTGTTATGCTGATGATACTCAGCTATATATCTCAACGAGACCAGATGAAACTTCCCAATTATCTAAGCTAACGGAGTGTGTTAAAAATGTAAAAGATTGGATGACCAATAATTTTCTCTTATTAAATTTGGATAAGTCAAGTCAAGTCACCTTTATTTATATAGCACTTTAAACAAAATACATTGCGTCAAAGCAACTGAACAACATTCATTAGGAAAACAGTGTCTCAATAATGCAAAATGATAGTTAAAGGCAGTTCATCATTGAATTCAGTGATGTCATCTCTGTTCAGTTTAAATAGTGTCTGTGCATTTATTTGCAATCAAGTCAATGATATCGCTGTAGATGAAGTGACCCCAACTAAGCAAGCCAGAGGCAACAGCGGCAAGGAACCGAAACTCCATCGGTGACAGAATGGAGAAAAAAACCTTGGGAGAAACCAGGCTCAGTTGGGGGGTCAGTTCTCCTCTGACCAGACGAAACCAGTAGTTCAATTCCAGGCTGCAGCAAAGTCAGATTTTGCAGAAGAATCATCTGTTTCCTGTGGTCTTGTCCTGGTGGATAAGACAGAGATATTAATTATTGGACCAAAACACACTACACAGAATCTTGTAGATTACAATCTGCAACTAGACGGATGTACTGTTACTTCCTCTACAGTCAGAAATCTGGGTGTTATATTAGACAGCAACTTGTCTTTTGAAAATCATATTTCCAATGTTACAAAAACTGTATTCTTCCATCTTAGAAACATTGCCAAGCTACGAAACATGTTATCTGTTTCTGATGCAGAAAAGCTAGTTCATGCATTCATGACCTCTAGACTGGACTATTGTAATGCACTTCTAGGTGGTTGTCCTGCTTCTTCAATAAACAAGCTACAGGTAGTCCAAAATACAGCAGCTAGAGTCCTTACCAGGTCAAGAAAATATGATCATATTACCCCAATTTTACAGTCTCTGCACTGGCTACCTATTAAGTTCCGTATCAGTTACAAATGATCATTACTTACCTATAAGGCCCTAAATGGTTTAGCTAACTAGCCTTCTACCACGCTACAACCCATCACGCTCCCTAAGGTCACAAAACGCTGGACTTTTGGTAGTTCCTAGGATAGCAAAGTCCACTAAAGGAGGTAGAGCTTTCTCACATTTGGCTCCCAAACTCTGGAATAGCCTTCCTGATAATGTTCGGGGTTCAGACACACTCTCTCTGTTTAAATCTAGATTAAAAACACATCTCTTTCGCCAAGCATTCGAATAATGCATCTCTTAATTTGTGACTGCAGTTGCATCTGATCAAATGTGCATTTTTATTCATTAGCTTGGGGTAAACTAATTAATTTTACTTTGTTGGATCAGCAGCTATGCTAATGATGTCTCTATGTGTTTCTCTGTTTCTGCTGGATCTTCATCCCGTGGTAACTAGGATTTACACAAGCTTAGGGCTGGGCGATATGGAGCAAAAAATATATCTCGATATATTTTTCTATATCTTGATATACGATATATATCTCGATATCTTTACAGGAAAAATAACCCCCCTAAAACTACTGCAAAAACAAATATGCCAAATATTACATGTTTAGGGCCCTATGAAACGTTTTATTTTTTTCTTCACCATATGCTTTATTGTTACCTAATTCTGTGTTTTAGCATGTGTAATTATTTAAATGCATAAAAACAACTTAATTAGTTAAAAAAAATCTTAAAATAGCCTTATGTGAAATTTTTTTCCCTTCAGAAATTCTGTGTATTTACATTTTTCTGGTTGTCAAATGAAGGCATAAAACATTTATTTAATTTATCTTTTAATTATTTAAAATTAAGCAAACTTTATTTTTTGGTACACAAAGGGGATTTACTATTACAAATAAAACATGGAAGAAATGTTGTGTGATTATTCCTTAAAAAATATGTTAATTTCATTTTAATAATAGTAGTAGTGGGCTATCTACATTCTGCTGTACAATAGTAATAGATTTCTGTCAAATACTTTTATTTTGACGGGTTTACCTTTACAGTTCTGTGTATGTGATACTACAGTCTATGATGTGATATGAGCTAGTTTTACTCAAATCAAACGGTCAGATGCTCATGAAGTGACTCTCGGTGCAGTTCTGGAGATGTTCCTCATGTGTTCACATCTTTATCAGTGAGAGGAAAGACGCTGAAATCAGCGCGAGCATCACGCGCTTCCGTGTGTTTAATGAATGAAGACGCGCTTCTGCGCCATTCGTTAACACAGACACGCAGAACATGCAGGATTCATATTTAAATAGACTTTTCTGGGTTAATATTTGCAGATATTAGTCTATATCGCGATTTGATTTAAGTGCATGACCTACTTTTGATAATTCATTCAAAATTTAACCAATTCCGTGACATTCCGCGTTAAACTGTAAATACCGTTTTTATGACTGGATTCCGTCCGCGTTTTCTGCATCGCGGAAATCATTGGGCCCTACGTTAGACAGCTGCCTTCTGTTCGTCCTACGCCTTAAAACGAAGTATCTCCATATAATGGAGCCAGTTGTCCTTTTGTTTTTAGACTTTGTTTTTTAGACTCGTTCTATACACGCGAAGGGAGTGGGGACAAAAGCAAGGAGGCGGGGGCGAGCGAGCGGGGGCGAGCACAGCACAGAGAAGGCAAAGAAGCAAAGTGGCGGAATCAGAATTAAATATAAACAACATATCGATATATACGATATGTCAAAATCCATATCGTGTTTAAAAAATATCTCGATATATTTTAAATATCGAGATATCGCCCACCCCTACACAAGCTCCAGTCTGGATCCAGAACACCTGAGAAGAGATGATGCTGACCCTCAGAGGACCTCAGATGATGCTGACCCTGAATCAACAACAGAACTAACAAATATTGCTACATGTGTGACTGCATCATATAATAATTGCTGTTAATAATGTTCATCGTCTGGCTGACTACGTCTTGTAATAATTTTCCTGAAAAATCCTGTAATACATGCACAAACTGACAGTCACCATTTATAAGCTACCACTAAATATTGTATAAACGTAATTTTCTGTAAAGTTGCTTTGTAATGATTTGTATTGTAAAAAAGCGATATACAAATAAACTTGAATTTTTATTGAATTGAAAGACAGAACGATAGAACAGATAGAGCCATAGATAGATCAAGATTACCCAGTGATAAAATGGATAGAGTAATTGTCAAAAGAGTGATAGACAGAGCAAGTCAGAGCAATAGACAGATACAGTGACAGAAAGATAAAGAGATAAAAAAGAGTGATAGACAGACAGGGTAATAAACATAGAACAATAGATAGAGTGACAGAAACATTGCAAATAGAGATAGAAACTTAAAGTGAAAGATAGAACAAAAGACAGCGACAGACATATAGAGTGATGGATATAGAGCGATAGAACAAGAGAGCTATAGACAGAACAAAGGACAGTGATAGACAGATACAGATATAAAGCGTGATAGAGAAACAGCAATGGATAGCAATAGACAGAATAAAAGAGGGAGATAGAGTGACAGACAGAGCAATAGCTAAAGCAATAGATAAATAGAGTTCTAGACAGTAATAGAATGAAAGACAGAATGATAGAGCTATAGACAGATGAAGTGATAGATGTACAGTAACAGATAGAGCCACAGATAGTACTAAATACAGAGCAGTGGAGCTATAGACAGATGAAGTGATGGATTTAGAATAGCAGATGGAGTTATAGAATGTAAGATGGAGTGACAGAACTACATAGAGCAATATATAGAACAAAAGAGAGTTACAAAATGAAAGAAAGCACCAGACAGATGGATCGACAGATAGAACAAAAGAATGACAAAGGCACAGACTGATCGAGCAGTATCAATAGACAAAAAAGAGTGAAAGAACAAAAGATAGAGCAACAGAAAGATAGAGCGATAGACAGAACAAAATATAGTGAGAACAAAACACAAAGCGACAGACAGAGGGATAACTAGAACAAGAGAGAGACATAATGAAAGACAGAGCGACAGACAGGTAGAGTGATAGAAAGAACCAAAGAGAGTGACAGACAGATAGAGGGATATACAGAACAAAAGAGTGACAGAACGACAGACAGACAGAGCTACAGAAAGAGCATTAGATAGAAAGTTAGACAGAGTGAGAGAACTATAGATGGACAGAAGGACAGAGAGTCATCTCAGATTGAGCAAGCGCTCACCTGCTGCCCCTCCCAGATAAGCATGTTCAGATGACCTCTGACCCCAGGCCTGTAGCTCAGCACTCAGATGGAATGGGTGTCAGGGAGAGCGAGGGCCTGGAACAACTGGACAAGACAGCTCATTCATCACCCACAGATATCCGTTCTGATGACTAGCTCACATTCACCTTCCTCTAGTAAGTTTTGCATTGGTAGTTAAAAATGTAAATCAGTAAACAATTTAATTTCAATTTCAAATTAATTTATTGATGTGTGGTGAAACATTTTATTATTATTAGGAAATCTCTTTTGATATATAGCCTATATATTCTCTCTGCTTTCTACAGAACAGTAGTTAAGGTTTCGTTCACACACCCTTTTGAGACAGCAGCACATCCTATATTACAAATCTAAACAAAGCACAACCAAACAGCTAATATCATTTTTCTGATCACATTTGGCAGCTTTGAGTGTCCTTATGCATAAGGCAATATAATTGTAATAAGTCATCTTGGCCACATGGTCTCCTAAAAGAAGCGAGGAACATTTCCTTTTCTAGTCCAGCCTCCATCTGGTCCATAAACCTCATAAACACCGGCACAAATCCAAACTCTATTCCATCACAGTCATTTATACTAGCTCAGCACAACGTCCAACTCTCAAAAGCTTGTGTGACGTGCACAGTTGATCTTACTCTGTTTAGTAATACATATTTCCAGCTAGACTTTGGAAATAAAGCTTTGTTTTTACAAACCACACCTGGATTTGATCCAGCATTCTGGCAGCATAAACTCTGGATCTGTTCGGCTGCCAGTGTCCTCGATTGTAATAAAAACTGAGCATAAAAGCCTCCTTCAAGACAGTGTGTTCTCCTTATATTTGGTTTGTTTCTGACCCACTCACCACTTATCAGATTATTCTGTCATCTCCATCAAAGAGATTCAATAAGTCACAAAAATATATGCTTACATTTGTCATTTTCCCCTTTTACAGTTGTCAGTTCTGAATGGCCTGAATTCCCTTTTCCAGAACATTAGCTAAACATAGAGTAAATACATAATTATGTGAACATTTAGATTGTTGAGGTAAAAATGACAACAAACTTCCAACCGTCTGTTGTAGTGGAGTGGAGAAATTCATATAAACGTAATAATTCATCAAACCACATAATGTCTTATGGAGGCCAGTTTCCAATTCCACCTGAAATGAATACATTTCCTACATTTCCTACATTTCCTAGTGTGAGAAAAAGTCACTGTAAGTCATTGTAAGTTGAAAAGTGACAATTACAAGAAACTGTGAGATCCAAAGTCATACTGTTAGATATACAGTTAGAAATAAGTAGCAAAAAAATATATATTTTTTTTTACCATGTGGCAGATACAAGCTTCCATATATTTTTCATTTGATTCATTCTCCTTCCACCCCATTTACTACGTTTATGTTTGCTGCTGAACCACAGAGTGTCAAAGACCCTGGTCATTATTTCCTCATTACTACATTTACATTTAATCATTTAGCAGACGCTTTTATCCAAAGCGACTAACAAATTAGAACAATAGAAGCAGTCAGGTCAACAAGAGAACAAAAAAAGTATATAAGTGCCATGACAAGTCTCAGTTAGTCTAGTACAGAACATGTAGCCAGTATTTTCTTTTTTCTTTTTTTTTAAGATTATGATATACAAGAAAAGAAAAGGTAAGTTCTAGTATTAGTTGGTTATGTGCTGGTGAAAAAGATGAGCCTTTAGATGTTTTTTTGAAAATGAGTAAAGACTCTGTGAGAGTGATTTTGAACTTCTTTGGGATGGCACCACAATGCGTCGTTCACTTGCAGAGCACAAACTTCTGGAGGACACATAAGATTTAACCAGTGAGTTTAGGTAAGTTGGTGCTGTGCCAGTGGTCGTCTTGTAGGCTAGCATCAGTACCTTGAATTTGAATACTGGTAGCCAGTGTAACCTGATGAGGAGAGGAGTTACATGAGCTTTTTTTGGCTCATTGAAGACAACCCTCGCTGCTGCATTCTGGATCATTTGCAGAGGCTTGACAGTAAATGCAGGAAGAGCCAGGAGAGCATTACAGTAGTCCAGTCTGGAGAGAACAAGAGCTTGGACAAGAAGTTGGGTTGCTTGCTCTGACAGGAAGGGTCTAATCTTCCTAATGTTGTAGAAGGCAAACCTGCAGGACCGGGTCATTGTAGCAATGTGGTCTGTGAAGCTTAACTGATGATCCATCACAACTCCTAGGTTTCTGGCTGTCCTTGAAGGAGTAATGGTTGACAAACCCAGCTGTGTAGAGAAGTTGTGATGAAGCGATGGGTTAGCTGGAATCACCAGGAGTTCTGTCTTTGTAAGGTTAAGCTGAAAGTGATGGTCACTCATCCAGCTAGAAATGTCACTCAGACAGGCTGAAATGCGAGCAGCTACCGTCGGGTCATCTGGCTGGAATGAGAAGTAGAGTTGAGTGTCATCAGCGTAGCAGTGATAAGAAAAGCCATGCTTCTGAATGACCGATCCTAATGACGTCATGTAGATGGAGAAGAGAAGTGGTCCAAGTACTGAGCCTTGAGGAACCCCAGTAGCAAGGTGTTGTGACTTAGAAACATCACCCCTCCAAGACACGCTCAAGGATCTATCGGAGAGGTAGGACTTCAACCACAGGAGTGTGTTCCAGAGATGCCCACCTTTCTGCGGGTGGACAGTCCTTCGACGTACATTGCGTGCTCTCCGAGTGTTAGTTGTGATAGTAGAGATCTGAAAGCACATAGTGACGACAAGGGACCAAAATAAGTATTTGAGAACAAGCTTTACAAAAATTAAAAGGGGAGAAAAGCAATACTCAAGTGCCCTGTCGGTGTCCTTGCTCGGTGGAGTCGTGAAGGTAGAGTCGATGGTCTTTACACTCGTTGGTCTTCGACAAACATGCAGTAGTCTAATGAGTAAATGAGACAAAACACTTACAAACTGTTGTCCTTATCTGTTGCTCGACTGTTTCTTCTAGCATCATTACTATTATCTCAGACAAACCTTGTCATAAGAGAAACCTGGGAAATCTGACAAAGTATGTTACATACAAAACAGTAAGATTTTTTTTTAAGAAATTAATATTTTATTAATTAACCTTGCATTAAAAGTGACACTAAATACATATATAATTACACAAATGAACAAATAAATGCTATTCTAACCCTAATCATCAAAAATTCAGAAAAAAATTCTAAAAATAAAATCCACATTTTCCACAGAAATATTGTGCAGCACAACTGTGTTCAATATTGATAGTAATCAGAAATGTTTCTTGAGCAGTAAATCATCATATTATAATGATTTCTGAAGATCATGTGACACTGAAGACTGGAGGAATGATGCTGAAAATACAACTGCGCATTACAGATATAAATTACAGTTTAACAGATATTCACATTGAAAACAGACTTCTTTCAAAAAAACAGAACGTGATCCTTGAAGATCAATTTCATGCCATGACATTATTCTGTATGATTCACTGATAAATTGATTTGATTCACACAGAGTAAACAGTAAAAAGGTGGATTTTGAGACAGAAATTAGCATGTGATCAGTTCCGAGAGATCTGATTGGCTGCTCTGCTCGTTATTGTGTGTTGTAGTGTAATTCACATAAACATGCCACTTTTATGTGGACTGCATCCTGTTAGAGCTCCAGCACCATTAAAACGAAACCCTCACATTCAGCAATTAGCTGGCATCAGCTCACTGTCCACTCGCTGCACTAAACCACACACAGCCTAGCTCACTCATAGCAAACTATTAGAGCAAATGAGCTAAATGGCACAGAACAAGTATTCAGATACCTGAGGCAGGTTGTTTCTCCCTAATAAATAGGCACAGTTGCTCTGTTACTCAGCAGATGTTTGTCCTCATTAAATATTGCATCATTTCTTTAGTAAATCCAGTACTGAAGCAATGCAGAAAGCACATGCAAATAAACAACGCTGCTATGAGTGTTTGCAGTTCATTCTTAGTGGGTTTTCTCATAGTGCTAATAATCAGAAATGCTTCTTGAGCAGCAAATCAGCATATAAGAATGATTTATGAAGATCATGAGGTTATTTATTTATTTAATTCTGATGGTTACAACTTACAGCTTAGGAAAATAAAAAATCTGTATCTCAAAAAATTTGAATGTTTCATTTTGAGCTTGATTAGTTTGATTAATTTTGAGTATAAATACTGGGTACCTCTTGGGCTAGTTAAGAACATGCAACCACAATTATGAGAAAGACTACTGATAGTTGTCCAGAAGACGATCATCAACTTCCTCCACAAAGAGGGTTAGCCTCAGAAGGTAATTGCTGAAAGGGCTGGCTGTTCACAGAGTGCTGTATCAAGTTATATTCACAGAAAGTTTACTGGAAGGAAAAAGCGTGGTAGGAAAGGTGCACAAACAACAGGGATGACCACAGCCTTGGGAAGATTGTCAGGAAAAGCCGATTCAAGAACTTGGGAGAGCTTCACAAGGAGTGGACTGAAGCTGGAGTCAGTGCATCAACTCTCCACACTCAGACGTCTTCAGGAAAATAGCTACAGCTGTCACATTCCTCGAACCAAGCCACTCCTGAACCAGGAAAAACATCAGAAGTATTTCACCTGGAGTAAGGAGAAAAAGAACTGGACTGTTGCTCAGTGCTCCACAGTCCTCTTTTCAGATGAAAGTAAATGTAGCATTTCATTTGGAAATCAAGGTCCGGAGTCTGGAGGAAGACTGGAGAGGCACAGAGTCCAAAGTCCAGAGTGAGGTTTCTGAAGTCAGAGATGATTTGGGTGCGTGACGTCTGCTGCTGTTGCTCCATTGTGTTTTATCAAGTCCAAAGTCAATGCAGCTATCTACCAGGAGATTTTGGAACACTTCATGCTTCCATCTGCTGACAAGTTTTGTGGAGATGCTGATTTCATTTTGCAGCAGGACTGCCCACAGTGCTAAAACCACTTCCAATTGGTTTGCTGACCATGATATTGCTGTGCCTGATTGGCCAGCCAACTCACCTGACCTGAACCTTATAAAGAATCTATGGGGTATTGTGAAGAGGAAGATAAGTCAGTAACGCCTCATCAGTGCCACAGACTGATCGCCTTCATGACACGCCGCACTGAAGCAGTCATTCATGCAAAAGTATTGAGTGCATAATTAAACCTGCTTTGGAGATCTTGAACATTTCTGCTTTGTAAATCTTTTTTGATTGATCTTTGAGAAAATATTCACATTTTTGAGATGTAAGTCATAACCATCAGAATTAAAACAATAAAACTCTTTAAAAAAAAAAAAAAAAAAAAAAAAAAAAGTCTGTATGACACCAGGAGAATATAACTGTTGAAGGCATAAAGGCCGTGTGGTTAATTATATCATTATATCATTGAAAGATGAAACCACCAGAACACGTATTCATGATTTCATTAGCAACTTCCCAAGCTGTGACCAATTTCTGTTATTTAAAATTAATTATTCAAATGATATAAATATTATATAAAGCTCATACACACTTTTAAAAGCCCTCTAAAACCAGGCACTTGGAAAACATCTACTATATTGAAATATTAGCGATACATGTTGCTTGCAAAATATTTCATCAGAATACACTGTGGAGATCGACATCTGGAGCAGCGTACCTCAGTTTTCCAGCAAAGTGAGCTCTTTCATTAGTGGTCTTGGTTCAGCATTGGTCAGTAACTAAGTGGAGATCCAGTACTAGGTCTCAGAGATAGACAGATCAAGGGTCATTAACAGAGTGTTAATGGGATGATCCAGTCTGCTTAGACCTGACTATGGAAACGAGACTCAGAATTCCCAATGGTTTTCTTTAACAAAGAGGTTGAGTTGTTTTTCTTCCAGCCATTTTTCATTATAGCTTCCAGGTCACCAGAGGACAAGGTACAGGTGTTGTTTGGCCTATAAATGGAGACTGTGTTTTAAACACATGGCCGGTCTGGCTAATGATGAACAACCACATGATAATGGAGGAAACCAGTCTCTGGGCATCAACATTAACCCAGAGTCACAGCTAATGGGCGAATCTGCTGGTTTGATCTCTTACAGAATGGATGTCCGTTAACCAATTCTGGAGCTAATCATCCGTAGAGGCACCAGAGCCCTCTGATGTGTTTTCTGACCTAGCTGAGGATGACATGCCTCCCTGAAAACAGTTTCAAAGGTACAGCACTGGCATCACTTTTCTACAGCTATCCCACATGGATGATGCATTGCACGCCGTGACAATAATAGCTGGGTACCAAGTGCCACAGACATTTCAAAACAGGAAATCAATATTCTGCCATTTCTGAGGGTCTGTATGTCTCTCCGGTGACCTGTGATTGATACTGGCGTTCATCATCATTATGTACAGTCACGGCATTGAATTTATTTCTTCTTTTCTTCCAGCATTTGTCTTGTGTGCAGCAGACCTGAACGAATCATCGATAGGCAAGTGGGAAGTTGCAGCACAAACGTGTTTTGTCTGTCTACCATTAGCCAGACAGAAATGGAGAATCTAAATGTTCTTTATATTTACCAACATGAGAGTTACAATGCACTAAAAACATACTGCTGGCCATAGATCTGCAGAATTTAACATTGGTCCTTACAATGGAAGTCATTTGGGTCAAATGCATTTTATGCACTAAACTCATCATCATATTTATCTGAAATGCAATCATCTAAAACTAGAATTATATTCTATATAATAGTCTTTAAATATGCAAAATAATCAGTCCATCATGAACAACAATCATGTAGCAGAACCACAGTTATAATCAGGTGTATTTTCATAAGTGGTTTGAGGATGAGATCATGTAACAGACAATGTTTACATTTGCATATTTCTAAATTGGCTGCTTCTTTCAAGTACATACTGCATGCTTTAGTGTCAACATACTTCGATGTACGATTGGACGTATTAGACTTTAAAGGACTAGTCTGCTGATTTTCAACTAGCTTTGTATTGCTGGAATGTCAGTAGTATATGTACAGTAAATAAACTTTTGCAGCATCACATTTCCATTTATTTGTCAGCAAAAGTCCACTGGATGATGCAAAACTCTTCATGTTGCATCATCCAGTGGACTTTTGACAGTTCCAATGCTTTTGTGCATCATGGGTGTTGAATTTTCTGGCAAAAGGGGAAGGCCACAGTCCGTTTCTCTATATATATATTATAAAATATATTATATATATATATAAATATATTTTATTTTGTCCTGTCCATAATCTGACTGGAGCAGACTAAGAGAGTCAGTTGAGAAACACTGCCATAGATGCTGTGATGCTCTGTCCAGATCACTGGAAGACACGAGCATTCAAAGATGAAGAAAGGGCAACTGCAAAAATAAATAAATGGATAAAATAAGAAAAAGGAACAAAATGTATAAATAAAATGAGTGTGCATTTGTAATGTAATGTAATAGGAACTGTCATGCAAACTCATTTCAAAAAGCCTCTAAGCTGTCTGACACTCGATTCTCATTAGTTTTTTCATTTCCCATGGTCAATGGCTGCCATAAACAAGAGCGAATCCCACGAGTCTTACATGCTCATACTAATACATTTTTCATGTAGGCAACTGAAAAAACAAATCCACTGGTACACTACCAGTAATGCCTTCGTGTGTCTGTGAAATGCCTCTTATCCTTTACATGTAGAGGCAGCAGGACCCAGACCTCCTTCAATACTCCTCTGCTGCTGGTTTACCAGAACATACTCTCTCCAGAGCATCAATAATTCAGCGCATCACTGCTGTCCACTGCTGAGAGGAACACATGACACCTGCAGACTGGTTTGTCCACCGGCATCAGCCCAGGAAATGCAGAGATGAGAATAGCTTTCTATTTCCTGTGTGCAGGAGAAAATAGCCTCGGTTTTCAGGCATAAAGAGGGCAGCGTTGTTAAGGAGGTTAAAATGAACTCATGAAATATTGATGCACACCTCTCTCAAATATTCCTTATGCGAGACTCGTTAATTTGGATTAGTAATCTAATGTCAATAATGTGTGAGCTGAGTTTTACTTTGATCCAATGAAACATTACAGATGTATAGTTCCATCCTCCATCCATCTAACCATCAATCATTAATCTGTTCATCTGTCCATCCTTCAGCCCTACCATCTATTCGTCAGTCTTCACTTTTTTCAATTTACATATTATTCTCCTCCGGACCCACACAGAACTCGCAGTTCATTGTATTTTTAAGAGA
Organism: Carassius auratus; assembly: GCF_003368295.1. Lineage (NCBI taxonomy): Eukaryota > Metazoa > Chordata > Actinopteri > Cypriniformes > Cyprinidae > Carassius > Carassius auratus. The sequence goes on from NC_039296.1 coordinate 449,282, forward strand.
GAATGAAAAATGTGTGTGCATTCATAAAAGATACGTATTTGTTTTTGCGTGTGTGTCTGTGTGAGAGAGAAAGAGCGTGTTCAAGAACAGCTGATTATGCTCAGATTATTATCCCCTAATTATGCAGGGATATAATACAAGAATATGGGGTATGTGATATTCATTCTTCATGCATTTGCACTCTAAATAATTGCAGTTTTTAAATCTTTCATTGTATTAAAATTCAACATATCTGTCTGTTCATGTTCAGTCAATATTACAAAAAAGCTGAATGGGTTAATGACATTAGAATACATTAAAAAGAAAAGGAAACACTTTTAAGAAAAAAGCTAGCGCACATGTCCCAAGTTCTTAGTAACATAATCTGTGAATTCATGTTGGCTTTAAAAATGTTTATACCATATACATCTCCCATACAAATATATATTTTAAATAATCTATATTTAAAACTAATCTATCTCTTTGTCCTTTTTTCCTCACAACTTTGTGACAGATTTAACATAAATATTTCACTTTTGTTTTTGACAATGCTGATAATTAAAAAATGCCATATATCGGGTGATCACTAAATATCATGATCTTGTCACACCAAACGACATTTTACAATGTCTAAAGGGTCAACCACTAAATATCATTAAATATCATATTAATACAAAATGGTCTTGTCACACCACATGACTTTTACAGTGTCAAATAATCTGAAATTTTAAGAGAATGAATGACCTTGCTTTAGACATATAAAGCGGTCCAAAACAGATCCCGACAAAGCTAGTGTACATTATTAAATTAAAAGTGCATCAAAATTAATCAAAGTAGGTTACAATAAAGCAGTGAGTGCTTTTCTCCGGCTTTATTCCAACATGGAGCACCTTTAAGTCTTCCGTTCGTTCTCCTCAGCATTATAATGAATGTGAAAATGTCAGAGACAAAGAGCGTAAGCGTGGTGCAAAATGAGCCTCAGGTAGAGTCTGTTTAGCTATGCAACAGATGGCCTTGTCTGAAGTGACTTCTCTATTAACCAGCAGACTGAGGAGACAAGCGGCTTTAGGGAAATTGTAATTGATTAAAAAAAGAAGGCGAAGGAGCGCAGCAGTCAATATGCACTGACACCTTGTCATTGTGCAGACATTCCCTCAGCACGTCTGTAATCAGGCCATCCGCCTTCACCGTGAGCACGTGCACTGCAGACGTGAGTGGAGTCACATCGCTCTTCTGCTGATCGCTCACACATCTGATAATCGCCTGATGGAACGCATACAGAGGAAGGTATAGGGACACTTCTGCAAAACATCACTCTTGCACGCTCAATTATTCTTTGGGTAAATCATCCCTAATACCTGTCATCTGCTTGAGCTTTGCTGGCAGGAGATGTGCTTCATGACTCGATATCAATGACAGCTGTTGCATGGAAGCCATTCAGAGGCATTGAGATCCAAATGATCATCTACTGAACTAGAGGCAGATGTCAGACCTCAGACGATGCTTTCTTTTATTTCCTATTCTGTGAAAATGACTTCAAAATATATGGTGACAACACTTTAGGCATTATGGGAAGGCATGCTGTTACCTAATTTGATGTTTCCGGTCAACAACTGCTTGTAAATTTCACCTAATGGTATATTACGATCAAATCTTTTCTGTTCTTTCAGTTAGCACAGGTTTTGTATGTCTTTTTGGAACTGATTCATCATAGGCCTCATTGATCCGAGCTGATGCTTCTCTGTTTTTTTGTTTTTTGAGTAAATATAATTTTGATAGTTTTAGCAGTATGCATGCAAAAGATGAGGAGCATAAGCTGAGATCATTGAGACCTACGATCCATCAGTTGCAGAAATAATTAGAAAAACCTGTTTTAACTGAAAGAAAGCAAGTTGTCAAAAAGATTTAATACAGGATTTGCAATAATATAGAACAAAAAAAAAATGCATAAGCTATAAAATGAAAATAATGGGTTGATAAGTGAGTATATGTGTATATGCCACAGGGACTGGGAGCGCTGACCGTCTGTCTGGTTTCTGAATGTTTTGATAAGATTGGTTTGAGCGTTACATCCAAGCCAGCTGACGATAGGAAATCTTTGAAATGATGTCCTTCATGCAAAACAAATCAGTTTGATATATTATTCTTGTTTCACATCATCCCATCAAAATCTTTCAAAAGCTCCAACTGAAGACAAGGCCAACAACAAAGCCACTAGTTAATATGGGATTAAATACATAAAAGATCACTGTGTTTTTAACATATTTAATTACTGTAGGTTTGTGACATATTTTTATTCATTTCGAGGAACTGGTCTTACTTTTTTGAAGAAGTATGATAAAGCATTTTATTGTAAATTAAAAATGAATGCATTACATTATTAGATGCTTGGAATAAAGTGATCTGGTTACGTATGTTGTGTTTTCCCTCAAGCCACGACTGCTGTCTCACGTTGACCTCTAGTCAGTGTTTCATGTGAAATATTGCTCCACTTTTAACTTCCTACTATTTATTTGATTTAGAGCACAAGATTCAGACACATTGATGAGAGTCGAGAATATTCGTCTTCCTTCTTCCTCTGTTTGAAAGCCACTGTAAAACTGAAGCTTTAAAGAGCCTCGTCCCCGGTGTGTGTGTGTGTGTGTGTGTGTGTGTGTCGTGTCTCTGTTGTTAATGAAGCGCTTCTGTTCGTCTCTCTCTGTGCTCAGGGACTGATTCTCGAAGGAGGAGAGTCTCTCTCAACTCAACCTTTGTTTCAGGTTTCTGAGGGTTAATTCCAAACGATGAGGAGCTGGCATACGTTAAAACCCTTCAATCTCATACATAATATTCAAAACAATTGTCTTAGTAATATAACGAAGGAAAAAAGTTTTCTTGAAACTTTCTTGAAAGGAAAACAACTTTCATAGTTTGGAAAATTATTTTAGTGTTACAAGCAAAACTGCTTCGTTGCTTATTAATATTTGAAAAGAAAGCACATGAAAAAACAACTGACTGTGTGTCAAGGTCAAAAAGTCTTCTAAAATATCACAGCATTTTACCTTTTTATGTCAAGATTAGTTGTAAAAGTCTCTTTTGGTGCAACTTCACAACTTAATAATATTTTTGCATTATTATGACATTTGTCAAAAAGTAAAATAAAACATAACACTCAGTCACATTTGAACAGTAAACCGGACCCTAAACCTAACCAATGTTTTTAACAAAATCAAGCGTGAGATAAACCCATCTGCTGCAGCAATCATGTGGTTTTATGTTTCTTCCTCAAGTCTCGGAGCTCTTTTATGGTGACTGGTGTTTGAGGGACTCGTACCCGAGCGCTTCACATCACAAGAGCAATGCTGCACCGGGTGCACTACTGAGCAAGTTTACTACAGCAGAGAACACACACACATGGAGCTGCTTATCAGATGAGAAACTCAAAATCTGTTCGTTTTGGGAAACTGTAATTGATGTACTATGAATTTTTTTTTATTGAACAGGAAACCACCCAAAAATAAGTGTTCATTAATCAATAATTTGCCCTTTAATCATAATCTGTGTGAAAGAGTTAATTTCAGCTGGAAACTGGTATCTATAGGTAGGTTTTTAGAATTTTACATAAATAAGGTGAAGAAAGGCACATTTTTTCCAATGAGCCCAGTGTTAGTAAAATATCTATTTTTTTACTTCATGGTTACATATGAAACAACATTGTTGTTGAGGTCTTCAGAAGATTTTTTCTTTTTATTTATTGTGCATCTATCTCTCATTGATCCACTTTCCATTCTCTCTGAGCCAAAAAGTCTGCGTTTACATGAGCTAATAACACTAATTGTGACCGTGAGATGGGACTGAAATGTCTGCAGAAACTGAGATTTGACTGAACCGTTCAGGAAATGTCATGTTTTTCCTCAAATATTCCTGAATTTATCCGAGGGCTTTAGGGAGGATTAGAGGGATCGATGACCTTACATCTGCTTCTGTGGCTCTGCAGTTTGTGCCTACATCTTGTGTTTACTGTAAATCAATATTTAGCTTTTTCCATCACTAAAAAGTGTCTAAAAAAAGTGTGTTGTCACCAGCTACCCACCGCCATCTCTCTCACAGAAACAATGCAAACATATGCTTTAGCTCGAAGGCATGCAGGATTCACTTTGCAGCAAAATTACCCAGCTCTTTTGCATTTTTACTTCAGGATGAGACAACAATACAAAACTTTCAATGCAATCTGTGCTGACTAATGCCTGCTCCTCCTCTCACCAAACAGCTGATAGAAACATCACAGCTCTGAGCATGAATCTCCTCATGCAAACCCAACAGAATCCCCAGGAGTCTGGTCTCTTTGCCTCTTTGTATTCTGTGTTGTTGGTGTTTCCTCAGCGCTGGTTCATTTGTCCCTGGTCAGTGATTGATGCTAAAGATACAGCCGTATCCCCAGCTGAGACAGACCTTCATCCATCAGAAACACATCAGGCCACACGCAGGGACTGGAGAGAAACTGTGTGTGTGGTCGTTCCACTGAATATTACTGTTCACACATACACAGTGAGGACGAGCGGCGCGGTCAGACATGAGCTGATGTGTGCATCCATCATCCAACACCAGATCAGACTCAGGACCGTGTCTCGCCGTGTTAACCCTTCTGCTGCACTCACAATCTGCACATTACTGGATGTTCAGTCAAAAACCACACACCTTTTAAAAATCGCTCGCAATTTCTGAGACATTTCCTCCAGCTTGTTACACTTGTGCTGTGGTCAAAATGAACAGGACATAGGTAGGTGGGTTTTGATTTTATTTTTATTTTTTTTTTATGTAGAGGATTTTTAGCTAAAATCATGGTCCTTGGTGATTCATAAAAATGTAAGTGAAGAAACTGAAAATTAATTACAACATTATTACCTGTAATCCAGAGCCTCAGACAAACAGAGAAATCTGATTCTTTACTGCAATGTGGTTCGTTTCAGGTTCAGGTTCAGTTCACTTCATGTCTAAAGCATTTAAAGTGAATAAGATCTGTGCTGTTTCAGACGATTCAGTCTGATTCAATGAACTGATTCAACACTTTCAACCAAAGGAACCGATTCAAAAGAACGATTCGCTCATGAACTGAATCATTTGCCAGAGGCTGATGATCGGCTAAAAATTTTCTTTACTGTAATATTGAAGAATATAAAGTCTCCTTCATCTTGGATATCCTGAAAGATGAGCAAATGAACAGCAACTTTATGTCAGGGTGAACCATCCCTTTCAGTTTAAGTCCAATGCCATGACATTAACAAGCAACTTTGGGAAAAAGAAAATCATTTCCAGGTCAAAATTTTAATTCTGTTTAAATTCCTGAAGCATTTCTGGAAACATCTTGTTAAAAGAGCAGTGTGTAATACATCGAGTTTAGATTCGATCTGTGAAGAAGTACATCATTGTGCATTTTCTTCTGTTATGACAAGAATAGAGTCTCTATGGGCTTTGTTTCACAGTCATTTCATTTTAGGGTTTTGTACCCAAACCTGTTTCACACACACACACACACACACACACACATATATATAAACATGCCTAGAATTATGTCTGTCAAACCTAGATCAAATTAGATGAGTATTTTCTTACATCAGTAATCCCTTGACATCCATGTTTTCAGTGGACTCCAGCTGATGAAGCTCGTCCTCCTCACATCCATCTGAAGGAATCAGCAGCTGTCTGAGGGATAAAGAGCAAGGACACCACAGAGAGACAGGGAATGAGTCTATAACAGGATTCCTGCACATCTGGAAGCTGTCCTGGACGGAGCAGAAACCTGCAGGAAACATTCGCTTCTGTTTCATTTGAGATGTTCTCACAAGACCCTTCTTCTTCCATCTCGTTCCTCAGGTTCCTGTCACTGTGTTCTACAACATTCGTTCCTACAGTTTCTGTGTGAGCCACAGCAGCAAAGAACATTTATATTTATTTGTTTGTTTATTACGATTTTAAAATTAAATGAATTCATACAAATATAAATTTTATAGAGAGAGAGAGAGAGAGAGAGATTGTAAAAAATAAATAAAAAAGGATTAATGCAGGAAATTTATTTAAAAAAAATAGGATAACTTTTTTATGAATTTTTATGAATTTTTAATAATATAATTGTGTGTGTGTATGTGCTTTTAGATATATTTTTTTTTTTTTGGATATTTTTTTTCTTCTTCAAATATTATATATATATACCTAAAATGTGTATATGTAGAAAGAGAGCGAGAGAAATTAGACATATTTAAATAATAATTTTTCTGGCTACATGGACTGGTAAAAATGCACATAACATTATATATTATATATATAGCACGATTAACATGATATGTTGTTTTGATTCAAAGAGTGGAGAGAGAGTGGGCGGGGCAAGCTGGCAGCCAATCACAGGTCTCCAGTGAAAGTGTGTGGAAGCAGCAGGGACCCGTCCCGTGTTGTGTTAATGAGAGGAGATGCTCTTAAATCTCTCACCCATGTCCTCTCCTGGCACCAGAAATCATCCGTCAGGGTCATCCAGTTACAACCACAGGTCAGGGTGTTAATTGAAGGCTGTCTGATTGGACTGTGCTGTTATTAATTACACCAGCTCTCTCTCTGATCAAATCTAGGATTCTCGATGAGTTACAACATGCTCTCTGCCTTCGTTTAATGACAGACACAATAACATCTTACATTGTACCTTTATGATAAGCCAAAGTAATCATCATTAGGGATGAATCGATCATGAATTCAATTTCAAACGTGATGCAGAATTGAAGGTTTCAAATTAGTTTGAGTGTTTACACAATTCAAGAAGTAAACAGGATGTGCTGTAGCATTTAAGACATTTATCAAATGTGAGACTTCACACCCTAGCAACCGTGCTGAAAACAGACAGAACACCTTAGAGACCGCACAACATTCCATTAAAAACAGTCAGAATTCCTCAGAAACCGCACAACAACATACAAATGTACATGATCAACCAATCACAGCGTGCAAGAAGACAGAGAACGGTCAGAGAAATGCGAATACTAAGAGGACATATGGTCAACATGTGGGAACATTCTCAGAGAGCAGCCAAACACTGCTTGTTAAAATCTAATGCCAGACTTGATTTGTTTTCGGGATTGTACTGCCCCCTGTTGAACACAACATAGAGACACATCCTTCCTGTAACTCCTGCGTAATGATGATAAAACACCGGCAGTGCATTGAATGATGGAGTTGCCATCAAACATGTCCTTAAAGTTACAAATATAATATTTAACAAATGTGCTCAGGACAGCAGTTCAGCCTGTTTCTCTTTCAAACCAAACTGCTTCTGCATGACTTCAGCCGCTATCCCTGGAGGTGATTATCTGAATATATCTCACATGCAGTTCATAAAGCTTGTCAGAAATCAGATGATTTCAACTTTGCATCAAAAGTTTCAATTCTAAATGTTGACCAATAATCACCAACGCAAGAAATATAAATATGCAAAAGACAGAACGTTTTTGTCATGTAGGTCTTTGCACGTTTGGATGAAAGCATTTCTTCAGTTCATTCTGTGTTGACTCAATGTAATGGTCTTCGGCTGATGGTTTTCTGCTGTTTCCATCCTGCAGAGGTCTTTCATTCCTCACCACATGACGTGTGTCCAAATCTGGTCATGATACAGCAGCAGAAAGTTCACAAAGCCTGTGATTCTCCACACCTGGCCTCAGACCGAGAGAAGACGTGCAGAATTGATGGTGTTTATAACAGAACGTGATGGTGGATGTGTGCGTCTGCTCGTCTGCTCGTCTGGCTCTCGACCGGGCGCTGCATCAGATAAAAACTGATGAACGTGAACTAACATGAATGCACATCTGGGTTCAGTGCAAGTCAAGCTCAATCAACAGCATTTCAGGCAGAATGTTAATTCACATTTGACAATTGACATTTCTGCCTTTAAATTCTTTTTTCTGTTTCCATTGTGACTCATAGTGATCTTAAATGTTAATTACTGTTTTAAAAATCAACATTGTCACAAATTATGTGGTAACACTTTATTTATAACCTTTTTCATTAGCATTAGCTAACAACCAGCAATACATGTGTTACAGTATTTATGAATCTTTGTTAATGATAGTTAAAAGTACATGTGTATGTAAGTTCATGGTAGCTCAGGTTCATTAAATAATACCAAGAGATACAAGTTTTGATTTTAAATATTGTATATGTTGCAATTACCTATGATTAATTAATGCTTTAGGAGAATTGGTAATTGTTAGTTCATGTTAACAATGAAAGTTTATTGTAAAATGTGTCCAGTTATGTCCGCTGAGCTTAACTTGTGTTAAAGGAATAAACAGCGTTTAGATGTCACTTATTAAAGCTCAGATCTAAACATCTTCTCCACTACAAACTGTGATTGCTTTCATAAGTTTCCCTGTGAGATCACATCAGCTGTTCAGTATTTTAAAGACACTTGTGATCATGTTTTCATCTAGAGTATTTGAGCAGGCCGTGTGTGATGGAGGATAGAGTATACGTGTGAGTAAAGCCAGCTGGGACTCTGTTTTATCTCAGTCCATTCCTGGGGTCAAACAGAAGCTTTAGAAATACAGACAGCACGTCATGGCCTTATAAGCAGCTTCACTACAGAAGCAGACGCAGAACACACAGTACATTCATGCAAACGCAGGCTTTGAGTTTGAGCTCACTTTTAGTTGGATTTCATCCCCTGGCTCTGTTTCAATAAAGAAGAAATATCCACTGATGCCAAACAGCATCTTTTCCTCTCTGTGGAACTGCTCCTGTGCCAAAAAATTGCTGTAAAATTATTACTGTTGTCATTAGTTCATGTCATGACTGGCTAGCTAGTGCATATGTTAGCAAATAGATTTTTACAAATGCAAACTCTTGATTAAAAACAAAAAAGAAAGGCATAACTTAATAAGAATCGCATGCAATCGTCATGATTGTTTGAACCTTGCACATCTATCTGAACCTGCTCTCACTCAGGTCCTGACACCCGGCTCGCTCTGGCTTATCTGTGCAGTGTTTAGATGATCTTAGTACGACTGTGAGACAGTCTAAATATTAAATCCATCAGCCAAGAGCTTGCCGTGAACACACCCTCTTCCAAGAATTCATCTTTCCTTAATTCATCATTTGCAAACCAACAACACAACTGCAATATCCACAGGTCGCTCTGCCCTCATCGCCTTGATATAGAGACCAACCAAAGCAAACTCATTTGCCATTGAGGGAATAATAAATTGGCAATATATCCGTGGAGAAATGCATCTCCGTGAGCTAATGGTGAGTCTGGGTATCGCTTGATGTGAAAGCAAATGAAACCCAGAGAGGACGAGCCGTGTTCAAGGGCTTGTGCTTTAACAGGATTATTGAGAGGTGAGTGGCGTGTCACTGCCGGATAATTCCTCCTGAATGCTTCACTCAGTCTTTCTCTGACACAGACGGCCAGGCGTTGCACCTCAGGACTCCCATCACTGCTTTATTTAACATCCATCTTCAGCCTGAGGAGCTGGACTGTCTTCACACTGGGTCTGAATCTGAATCTCCGTCGCTGGCCCTTACTCTTGGGTCATCAGCACTGATATTAGCGGGATGTGTTTACCACTGTATCTAGGTAATGACTCTGGAGAAGACGTCAGTTCCACTGTGTTGTTAAAGTAGACGTCTCTTTAGATTTACTACCTAAACTTCCCATGCACAGAGCAGCACTTGAGTTCCTCTGAAAGCTGCTCTCATAAAGCAGTTTATTAAGCTGATTATACCCCAAAATATCCTCACTTTCAAACATCACAATGATTGTTTAGATCTGTTTTGGCTCATAAATGGTGCTTGACCTTTGCATATATCTCTCCTGATTCAGACAAAATGGCCTTTTCACTAGAAACACCAATATTATGCATTATGGATTCATATTTGAGTTAAAAACATCTTAATGCTCATCTGTGTACATTCTCCGAGCAGCAGAGAGACCACCGTATATGTCCAGTCAAGAGGGAAACACATCCTGTGCGGCCTCAGTCAACAACACACTCCACATCACCAGAGGACACAGGTCCTGTCCATGTCCCCCGTGCCTCGTTCTCCATCACGTTAGGAACATCCGTTTCGGTCTATCTCCTGGTACAGAATGAGATATAGGAGCCTCATGCATTCATTCACTCAATGGACCCTTTCACACTTCTTTTGTTTAAAGCACTATATAAATAAGGGTGACTTGACTCAGTTGATAAAAAAATAAAATAAAATTCACCAGTCATCATGGAGTATTACACCACGTCAGCAGAGCGACTCTATTTCTCAATGATTTAAATGCACACACAAAAAAAAAAATCCACAGAGGAGGCTAGCATTAACCAATCACCATCAAAGCATCGATTGCCTCTTAGCAGGGACTTTGATTGACAGGCGATCTGACCAATCATATCAGAATCTGCCATTTTGATTGACAAATAAACCAGACAGGAGAGTAGTTTAATGTTGGTGGACCTGAACTTGAAAAATGTTCGTGTTGAAACAAGATACCCTCTGATGTTCATTCATGTTTATTTTGTGCTATAACTACTAGTAAAGTGGAAGAGATGATCGCCTGAACTGGCACTACAGTGATCTGTTACCACACATTAAAGAGCCACAAAGGCTCTTTGCAAAGGGTCAGCTACGTTGTAATATGTTTGAACTGCTCTGTCATGCCAATAATGTAGTAAGTATGGAGAGAAGAGATGTTCCCTCTGAGAAGAAACTGAAGAAAAACCCATGCCTAAGCTGGAAATAAAACAGTCTTCATTAGATTAGCTGAACACACTGGTTTAAAACAGAATTATTATTTAGCAGAACGTTAGCCAGTGGCTTACATTAATTGATGATTTATAAGCCTTGAAGACAGGCATATTATAAAACCACTACAATCTGCCTCCTTTATTCCAGTGTTCTTTACAAGGTTTTGCATTAAGAATTTATATATATATATATAAAAGAATAATAATACTGCCTCTTAAATGTCTTTCAAGTATTTTTGGGTAGGTACTTCTAATTTTAATTCAATAACGTGTTTAATATACACATTTATAAACTCCTGTAGTTGTCACATACTGAGGTTTTAAGACACAAAAGGTATATTAAATCCAAGTCTTTACTGACAGAACTGAAGTCTGGAGAGTGAGTGCAGCGTGTAGCCGGAGCTGGTGGAGAATGGACTCTAAAGGTGAGGTTCGGTGGAGAATCGGAGCGGAGGAAAGACGGGAATCTTCTGAGGGTAAGAACACACAGGTTAGTATATGGGAGTCTGGCGTGGTTCAACCAGTGTGAATGGTAGACTGGACACTAGCTGTGTCCAAATTCAGGGTCTACATCCTTCGGAGGACTCATTTGAAGGATGTTACGTCACAGCGCCGTGACGAAGGCTGTCCAAATTCGTAGGATCCTTCAAATGCGGCCCACAAATGCGTCCTCCTTTTCCCCGAATTGGAAGGATGGGTGTGGTGGATCCTTTCGCGTCCTACCTATCCCATAATTCTTTTCGGCAGGACGAAGCGAGCGGTAGCGGAGTGGGGGAGGAGTATTATTTTCGATGTCTTTTAAAAACTGGCTTTTCAAAAATATATATTTTTAGTGGTTTTCTGGTTAGGCATTTTGTTTTAGCGTTAAGCATTTTTTTATTTTTTTTTTACATTTGTACGTGTATATGTAAAAAAAAAAAAAAGTTTACTTTCGTAAACTAGCTTCTTCCTTACTGCCTGTGTGAATATCCCCTTACACACAGCTTATTTGTTAGTGATCGAAGCTGTTTTTAACGCTTCTAAGGACGAAAGAGCAGACAGAAGTGTTTATAAAGCTCCGGGGAGAGAACCATGAGCTCTTCACCCGTGTCTTGCTTAGCGCTGTCACGGTTGCTAGGCGACAGGATATGAGCAACGGGTAAGGGAGGGAACTGAAAGAAGGGTAGGCTGTCCAAATTCACAAACACCGACTTCCGGTTTTTGCGGTCGTCGGAGGACCCATCCTCCTTCAACCGGGTAGGAAGGATCCTAAGGAGGATGCAGACCCTGAATTTGGACACAGCTACTGATTGAGTGAAATGAGAGTGCTTGTGTAGGGGAACTTGATCGGCTACAGCAGGTGTGGTAAATCAGTAGTCAGGTGATTGTGATCTTGTGAATTTCAGTGCTGATGATTGAGTTGATTGTGGTGACTGAGGGTTGATCTGATGCATGTAACCGGGAGAGAGAGTCAGCCTTGGGATTTTGGTTTCTGGGACAAGAAGTGATAACGAAATGGAACCGTGTAAAGAATAAGGCCCAGTGAACTTGACGCTTGGCATCTCTGAGATATTCTCTGAGAAGTTCTTGTGGTCGGTTATGACTGTGAAAGGTGAAGAGGCTCAGAGCCAACTTGATGGCCAGTTGTTCCTGTTTGCTGATGTCATAGTTTTATTCCACAGAGGTCAGTTTCAGGGAATAGTTTGCACAAGGATGAAGGCAGGGAGGTTCACCTTGATTCTGTGATAGCACGGCCCCTACTCCACTACAAAGGGGACTTGAGGATCTGGATGACAATGGATGGGGGCCGTGCTGAATGCTTCCTTGAGACAGTGGAAGGCTTGGTGGGCATCTGGGTTGGAGGACAGATAGATATAGAGGTAAGGAGTACTGTGTGTCGACTGAACCAGTCAATTAATCTTCTATAGATGTTGGCAAATCCTAAGAATCACTGTATTTCCTTTACTGACTGTCGAAGCAGCCACTGTTTGATGGCAGTTACTTTCACCTGGTCCATCTGGATACCTTCCGGGGTGATGTTGTACCTGAGGAACTGGACTGTGGAACCTGCGTGACATGGTGGCGATGTTCGGCCAGGTTCCGCGAGGCTCGATAATTCACCTTTCCACGGCCCAGTGGCTTTCCATGAATCGTCTTGACCCGGGCTGCCGCTTTCTGGGTAGATTGAGTCTGTTTAGGAGGGCTTGAGAGATGAAGTTCCCATAGGAGAGGATGAACGAGAAGGGGATGAACAGAGGATGAAGGTGTGAGGATTTGAACTGGGAGAAGGGACAATGAGGAATTAACTAGTTCAAGTTGAATCGTACACACGACTAGATGTGGGGGTCTAACGGAGCAGTTCCTGATGGCATGATCTGGAGATGTACAGGACAGACATAGTCCATTTGCCATGCGTTAAAAAGTTCTTAATGCTGGATGAGTTTCATCTTTTGTCTTCTCCAGATGTTCACTGATGGACTGGAGTGCTGTGGATTATTGTGATGTTTTTATCAGACTCTCATTCTGACGGCACCCATTCACTGAAGAGCATCCACTGATGAGACACTGATGCAGTGCTACATTTCTACAAACCTGATGAAGACACAAACTCTACATCTGAGATGATCTGTGGGTGAACACATTTCCAGCTAATGCTCAATTTTGGGTGAAAAATCCCTTGAACGATCACATGCATTCACAAACTTTCCAAGAAAAGCTAAATTGAGTTTTCTTTCTAAAATTATGCTGTAAAACGTGTTGCATCATTAGTGTTGTATTATGTAAACACACAGATAATAGTTTGCACACTTGCATACAGTATATAATGCATAATGCTGTCAACACACTTCTTCTCTCGGTTCACCTGGAGCTGAAAATGAAAAATAAAAGTTTAAAATCAAAACATGCACCGCATTTTAATGACTTTGCAGGCCAAACAATTTATGCATCTATCATGCAACCTGTTTACATTTGCCAGATAGCTCCTGTCCAGAGCACCAAACACACTTTAACCCATTACAGCTGGCCATAAACAGTGAGAAATGAGCTGAAAAATCCCCCCACAAAGTCATGTGTTTACCAATCACGCCCAAACATAAGGATGATAAAGCTGAAACCAGAGGACAAATTCAGCCATGAACAGTTCAAGTACACCTCTTAAATATTTTCCTCAAGACACAAAAACTTGCATAACTTGGACACATCAACTAAATCCACTTAAATGAGCAGAGAAAACATGGCACAGAACATTTCTAATATATACAGACTACACATTTACTAGATTTTAGGATTCTGACGGCACCCATTCACTGCAGAGCATCCACTGATGAGACACTGATGCAGTGCTACATTTCTACAAACCTGATGAAGACACAAACTCATCCTGATCTCGGATCTATTCCTGACCTATTCCTTTAAAGTGGATGAAGTAAGAGTCTGGTTTACCATTCCTTGATGTAAGGGTCACCAAACAAAGCTTTCCAAACATGACATTCATTAACAGCAGGAAACCTCTTCTCAGCTCTTCCAAATTCCTGCGGCATGTCTGTCTAGTTTTTCTCACATGGGTTTTTCGGATGCTCTGGACCATTACTGAGTGCTCCTTGAGAGTGTTTTCCATGTTTAATTATTCTTGCACAACATTTGATGAGTCTCAGGTCGTTATCTTGAAAAGTCCTGATAGTTTGGAATGCTATCTGTGCTCGCCGTGAACTTGTGCTGATCAGAAATGATCTGCTGTTGTCCTCCTAACTTGAAATATTTAGCTTGAGGAGGCCAAGTGTACTTTCTAAAAAAATAAAGGTTGCTTCAGTGTTGATGGCTCCATGAAGATCCAGCAGCATTATTATTATTATTACTATTGTTGTTAATGTGACCTGTATCCATAATTTCAGTATCCTGCTCATTATATCAGTAAAATACGAAATGTGACAGAGCTGAGGCTTTGAGCAGAATTTCAAGAGATGTGATTACCACATCTAGTTTTTGTTTATTAACATCCATCAGTAATAAAATGGTTATCAAGAGTCGAACTCCAAAGTGCAGCAATAAAGTGCTTAAATCACTGGATTCAGTCAGATTTAGTGAATAGTTTGTGTGTCTGTCACCGTGTAGAACAGATGGCTTCTTTAAACAATCGGAGAGTAGCTCGCTCCGATATTTTATGTTACTTCATAAAAGTCTATATTGTGAAATATTTTGCTGATAAATAGGTGTATAGTGTATATTTTCAGTGCCAGCACTTTACTTGGATTTACGTTTATTGCATGTAACACGAGTGCTGAAATGAATGTGCATGGTGAAACAAGCATAACTAAGCTTTATCAGTTCTGAAAGAGAAAACTACTGTAGAAAAGCTTTTGTGAACAGAATAGATTATTAAAAAAATCTTAATTATTCAGAGTAATGTGTATCTTTCATCATAAACTGTAGCAGTAGTGATCTGGCTGTTCTTGAATCTCTTGATTTTTTTTTAAGAGTAAGTTTGATGTTCCTGCACGTTTGTTTATCATCTGTTCTGTTCTGTATGTCTGTGGCTCGTCTTGACCCTGCGAGAGAGATCATGAGAACTTCAGTTCGTTGCCCAGTTCGTTTACGCAGGAAAGCTGACCGGACGCATGCACGCAGCACACATGACTGACCTTCATGCAGACAGACGCTTCGTCACAGAAACTCAGAAGCAAGCCATTGATTTGATTGTTTAATAAACTATTAGGTTTCAAAATGCCAAATTCACAGGGATTATAATTTAAATATCTCAACAGAAGAAGCTTAAGATGTTCCTTAAAATCTCAGTAGTCTTCTCTACTCTTTAGATGAGCTCTTACATGTAAGTACTACATCTTTAATTCATTGTGCGTTGGTTTGAATTGCATTAGTAACACCTTTGCAAAGTGATCCTGAAGTACTAAAGGCTTTACTAAAGAGATTTAGATAATAAACTTAAAAGTGCTGGAAGATGTTCATATTTTAATATATGCATAATATGCATGGTATTAAAGTAGAAGGCATGTGCAAATGTGTCTGACGCATTAATGACAATCAATTCACTTCCATTTTGTTAATGCATCGTAACTGACTTCCTGAATAAAGAACATTAAATCCCTATCCTTATTAGCAGACTGTTAAAAGCAGATCATTGTAGATTATGGCAGGTAATTATGCTAACGGGTGAGGTACTTACATGCTGCAGAAGGTCTAGTGAAGTTAATTTCTATTAGCTAGGCGTCTGCATGGTGTTATTTATTTGATAAATGGCTGAGTTCAGGTTAAAGAAGAACCCACAGGCTTTTAGATGATGATGACTGGCTCATAAGAGGGATTTACTTTGATATAAGCAGGATTGACCAGCTGTGCTATAAAGCATTGCACTAAACTACACTACAACTTCTGCTAGACTTTCTATTTTATTCATATTTAGACAAGTTTAGTGTTGACCTCAGTCCAAAACCTCAACAATTCAACCCTGTTGCTCAAGTTATTGTAAGAAAAATGGATCAAGCTAATATTTTTCTTCAGTTTATAAGACATTTATTAGAAGCTTCAAACCAATATTTGGTCCCAAACATGCCCTTGATATGTTAGTTTTATTTAGACTGAATTTGCATCATTGTTACTGTTTCTGGTGCAGTTATTGTGGCTGTGGTTTTAATGAGTTTCTGTTTGATTTTATATTATTTAACCACACAAATCAGAGTTTAAAACTCCTTCATTTTGGCAACAGGGCTAAAGTTCAAACATCATTTCAAGAAATAGGAAACAAAGCAGCTCATATAATATCGAATTATATAGCTTGAACATTTTCTGATGTATAAACGCCTCTTTTTACCGGTCAATTTTAGTAGTTGAATAAAAAACGTTTTGGGTAAATTATTATTATTATTATTATTATTATTATTATTATTATTATCATTATTATTATTATTATTATTATTATTATATCTGCTTAATATATAAATGTTGAAAATCAAAAGGTGACTTCATTTTCAGGCCCTGTTTTGTGGATGTTGTTACTTTTTAATCTTTTTTTTTAATATTATTTTTTTAATTATAGATTTAATTTAAAATATACAAAAATGTAATGCATTTAAACAAAGCTGACTCTGTGACCTGTGTTTGTCTCTAGTTTTGATGATCTGATAATAGATATGAAAGAGTTGATGAGTTGGGTTGTTCTCTTTGAAGCCTGTGTTTCATTGGCTGTAACAGTGAGCTGGCGTCTCTTGCCTGATCCTGATTGGCTGGGAAGGTCCAGGAGTGAAGCAGACGCTCTCAGACGGACATCAGACAACAGAAGCATGAGTCTCTCGCTCTCATCTGTGTGAGATGATCATCAGGAGATCCAGAGGAGGACAGGACAGCTGTGAGTGAGAGGAGCTGATGGACAGGTGAATACTGAGCTGGAGTCTGACTGTGCTTCTGTACAGCTGCCAGGTGACACACACACACACACACTCACACACACAGACACACACACACACACACACACACCTCTACACACACACACACACACACACACACACACACAGACACACACACACACACAAACACACACACACACCTCTACACACACACACACAGACACACACGCACACACACACACGCACGCACACACACGCACACACACACACACACACACAGACACACACACACACGCACGCACACACACACACACACACACACGCAAAAGCACACACACACTCACACACACACGCAAACGCACACACACACACACGCACGCACGCGCACATACACACACACGCACGCACGCGCACACACGCGCACACACACACACACACCTCTACACATCTCTGTCACATCTCTAAAGAAGTGACTAGAAAAAAGAACTGAATCATGGTTGGATGTTTATTGGAGTATGTTTTACAAGAAAATACTATTTCAGACTTTCTGCTTCAATTCAGTAAAAAATAGTTCAAAGTAAATCCTTCACAATTTTTTTACAGTACATTTGGTTAAAAAAGTAACTTGGAGTAGAACAAATAATAATTCAAATAAACCAAATAATAAAATAAGAGTTTCCTTAAGTTTTTTTTTTTTTTTTTTTTTTTTTTTTACAAGAAAATACCATTTCAGTTTTTCTGCTTCAAAATTGCATGTTTATTTCCACGTTGTTACGTGCCGTTTCTTTGTAATTGTTTAAAATTTACTAGCAATTTTAATGTAAAAGAAATTGTACTCATGTATCAAATGAATAAATAGCTGGGCATATCTCTGCCCACGTGTCATAGTTTAGCTCTCATATAAATCCACATTCCTGAAAGTTTAGCAGACAGGCATGAATCTCTGGAGAATATACTCAGACATGATAATCTGAATGTGACTCTCAAACATTTATGATGTGATTCAACATTTACGATGCCCCTCAACTTCTAGAAGAGCCTGATCAAAGGTGGACGGATTTGCAAGTTGCTATTATAACCCATAGTGCTTCTGTTGTGCGGTAATCTTGATATCATTTTCTCACGTTTATTCGCTACATATTAAAGTAGTTTTGAAATGTTTAACTTTATGCCTAAGCAACTGATATTCAGGAGTTGGCATTGTAAATTAAGAAAGAATGTAAATACCGCTCCTTGGGATTATTAATTGAGTCCTGATTAAACAAAACAGAAACTCCTAAAAACGTAATGTTTGTGGCTAAAATCTTGGTAAATGTATTGCTAAAAGGAGAGAAAGATACTGTATGTTTTAGAGACCCTTCCTCTGAGAATTATTATAAATACTGCCACCTGGTGTTTGAAATGTGCTCTGCATCAGCTCTTATTGTGACTCAATGTGCAATAATCACACTAAATCCACACATTAACAGCGAATAAATGTCATGTTTTATGATTTTGTAAAGGCCATGGGCTCCATTCTAGATGATCTGATCTATAAGCGTGGTGAATATCAAGAGAACTGCACACGGTTCCTGAAAGACACTTTCCCTACTGGAACTGGTGAGTGTAGCCGGTGGAAATACATGTTGTAATATCTATACATAAACAGATTGTTCTTATTCCTTGTACTAATCACGCTGTAGGAATTTTCTGCAATGGAACGTTTGATGTTTTTGCCTGCTGGCCACATTCATCTCCCGGGATCGTATCTGTACCCTGCCCTCCGTACTTACCATGGATCGAGGAAGGTCACGGTTTACAAGATTACAGTCTTAGTACAGTTCAAATCTTATGAGATGTTCCATTATAAGACACTTCCTTCAAAAATATTAACATATCCTAATTGTTCCAAACTTCTGACTGATATTGTACAATTTACTCATGAGTAACACTTTAATTTTAGAAATGTGTGCTGGTCCTTTTCAGGTGCTACTGGACATGTGTACAGGGAATGCACGGTCGGTGGGACCTGGAGAACTGAGGAGAATACCAGCACTGTGTGGAGGAATCAGTCCGAGTGTGAAAACCATCATTTCTTCAAGTCCGAGGTGAATATTGCTACCATACGTTAAAGTCTGGTGTCCACCAAGGTATTATTTTTATAACAATATCCTGCATACACAGGAAGAAGAAGTGTTTCGGCAGTCTGTGCTGAGAGTCTTGTCCATTGTAGGATACTCGCTGTCTTTTTCTTCACTTTGCTTGGCTGTTCTGATCATGAGTCTTCTGAGGTGAGTGGTGTTCTGCAGGGCTCGATGTCCTGTCCTCTTATGTTTCGTAATGTAACTTTAAGATAGCTTGCAAAAATATTTTCCTCAAATATTTATTGTAACCATAATCTCACTGGTAAAACATGGTTTAGTGCCATTGGTCATGGAGATGATGACAAACCATTGACTAATTTGGATCATAGGCGTTCTCTGATTAATCACTCCGGATTACTGCGTTTACATTTAACCAGTGTTCTTTGTCACTGTACTTATACAATTTGATTTTTTTTTTTTTTTTTTTTGTACATACATTTCCAAGCTTTGTTTTCATTGATCAAATAGATTCATTTCTGTCCTGTACGGTCTTTTTTCCATCCCAGCCCAGGGCTGGCTCCAGATATCTGATACCTTAACGTTATTTATCCCTGACCAAGCAATAAATGATTTTTACCTGTTGTTTTCAGGAAGCTTCACTGTACGAGGAACTACATCCACATGAATCTCTTTGTATCATTCATATTTAGAGCAACAGCAGTCATTGTAAAAGAGGTTATATTACAAGTTGCGTATACCAACCTGCCCAGGGATGAGATCGGATGGAACAGCTACACCAAATCTACGGTACCGAAACATTCCTTTATGTGTCTGGTTTTCATTTGGTTTTGTGGAATTATTTCAAGTGTACATATCTTACTGTTTGTTATTTCAAAACAAATGCATTAATATAAATGTCAACCTTTCAGATTTCATTCGCCTGCAAGGCCTCAAAGGTGTCGCTGGAGTATTTTGTGGGCTGTAACTACTTCTGGCTGTTAGTGGAGGCCATATTCCTGCACACGCTGCTGTTCACCGCAGTTCTGACCCGGAGAAGACTTCTCAAGAAATACATGATTATAGGATGGGGTGCAGCCTTTTACTACATAAAAATACTCTTTCCTTTCCATTTCTTTGAAAATATGTCCTATATTGAAATATGATATAATATAATTCTCCACTTTTATTCAATAACTTCGTTCAGGAACTCCATTACTGTTTGTGATTCCTTGGACGGTTGCCAAAGCTTTGTATGAAAATAAAAGGTATGTGTTTGTTTAACTACTGATTGACACTTCAAAAATACGTTTTGCATGTGATACAAAAAAAAAAAAAAAAAAACTTTTGTGTGAGGAGGTATTTTTTTTTTACAATGTTCTTGTGTATATAAAACCAAATACAAGGGTTTATATTATATAATGGCATTATATTTTTTAATAAATAATTGTAACCACAGCTAAAATAAATTTGGTAACACTTAAAGCTTTTATGTATAATGCATTATGAATAAAATCATAAAGTACATTATAATGCACTATAATGTTTCATAAATTATTGGAACCAAAATTAAAATGCATTAAAATATTTACATATGAAATTAGTGGTTTGCAGTGTGTTTTTATGAAATATACTTTGTAAAGATGCAACAATGGATGGATAAGTATCATAATGTACTGTAAATGTGTTTACAAATACAAGGCATTAAAACTACTTTTATAATGCATTAAATATAAAGACTTGAAGTAATGTGTAAGCAAAAATGCATATACTCATCTGTTCATGGTTAATCATATATAATAAAATGTATGTTTCCTGTTTCTAAAGCTGTTGGTTAAATAACATCAGCTGGATCTGGTGGATAATCAGAGGCCCAATAACATTATCAGTGATTGTGAGTATGATGTATGATGAATCTCTCTCTCTTGCAGTTGTTTTCTTTTGTTTGCAGATATCCAGTTTGAAGCCTGTGGAAGAGCAGGGTTCGCTGGTTTACATCTGTTCTGCTGATTTATTTCACTGTAGTTTCTGGCACATTGAGGTGAATCTTCTTGTGTTGTTCACAAGCGCACGGGAACGAGCGGATCGAATCAGTCGTGCTGCATCACTGCTGATCCACAAGCAATGCTCAAAATGAGCTTGAACTCTTTATTCTTTAGAGGCAGATCAGTGGTTAATACATGTACATGTAAAATAAAAGAAATCCATTTGTAATACATTTCAATGTATATAAATCAATTTTGCTGCAATACAGAGTATTAAATAAAAATAATAAAATCAAAACTTCATTAACACACAATCCAGCTCAAAACAAAAAATATACAAGGGAATTTAAATTATACAAAATTAAAATTGTGGATATGTTCATGCACTCACATGTCGATCTGTCTTTTAGGTCATTTTCTGCATTTTTCTCAGAATCATCAGACTCTTGCTGTCTAAGCTGAAGGCAGACCAGGTGAAGTTCACTGACTACAGATACAGGTCAGTCCCAGCTCATCACACATGAAGTCTTGAGGTGCTGGTGATGACACGGTCTGTATGTGTCTCAGTTTAGCCAGAGCCACGCTTGTGTTGATTCCTCTGCTCGGGGTCCACGAGATCGTCTTCACTCTGATTATAGATGAATCAGTCCAGGGAATCAACCGCTACGCCCGAAACTTCATCCATCTGACCCTGAGCTCTTTCCAGGTGACAAAATATGCTGCTTTTTCCCTTGCAGACTGGTACACTGATAAAAAAGAAAAAAATATAAAAAAAGAAGATGTAGAAACATTGTTCAGGAACACATTGAGTTATGTGTGAAATAAAAACAAACAAACACTGAAATAGTTATTTCTCGTAAAATGTACTCCAATGATCTTTACTTAATGTACAACCTTCAAACATTTTTTTTTTTTTTTGCATCACCAGATCCTCTAACTGTGAGCTTTATTGTTCAACAGGGTCTTTTAGTTGCAGTGCTGTACTGTTTTGCAAATGAAGAGGTACGTTTGGTGATGACATTAAGATTTAAACTTTAACCTTTATAATGCGTTTCAAATCTCTTTTTTTCATTCTTGGTCCATTTGGAACCAAATAATTGTTCTTATATAAAACAGTCATAACTTTTTAAATAAAACCTTCATGCATCTGATCAGCAGCTTCTCATTAATGAGTGAATGTGGAAAAAAATATTGAATGTTACCATGTTATTACCTTGTTATTACTGCATTTTAAGTTTTTTTTTTATTATTACAATTGTGATACATTTCAAATTCCACATGAACAGCCCCACAAAAAAATAAATAAATAAATATTGAAATCTGATTTAAATTGATCATTATATTAAAATTATAAGATCATATAATATGCAAATTACCAGTATTAACCCCATTGGAACAAATATAAATTAAGGTCTGTTTAATTTAATTTAAGTTTAATAACTCATGATTGCTCAAACATGGTCAAAATGTATGATTTATTTATAATAAAACAACATAAATATCAATCTAAAAATTAACAAAATAAATTCATTTTACCTACTTAAACATTAATATAAAACAATAATGATGTAGTGGTTTGTCAACAGACTTGTCAGCAGTTTTTTGACACTAATAAAACTTGATATGAAATTTTATATAACATATTTTTGATACTAATGGTGCTCCATACAAACCTGGGTCAAATATGACCCGAACAAGAAACGTAACACTTTTGTTTCATAAAGGGTTATATGTCTTTTGAAAACTAATTGTAAATGATCTGAAAAACAGCTGTGTATTTTAAGGCTCTTAAAACATTTCCAAATCTAATTCTGTTAAAAAATGATTTTTTTTTTTAAATCAATTCTTTTATGCATCTATTTTGGGTCAAAACAGACCCGAATGTTTTACGAGGGTTATCTGTGAGAATATCTTTCCACGTAGACCTAACTTTGGAAACGTGTCCTCTAGGTCCAGGCCGAGCTGAAGAAGAGGTGGCAGCTGTTTGTTTCCTCCAACCACTTTGAGGTGCACAACTGTTTCGCCGACATTCACCCCAAACACCTGTGGAAGAGCTCTCAGAAGAGACCTGGACAAACCACAGAGCAGAGCGGATCCAATGAGGAGGGAAGCCACGCCCCCACACAAGCACATCAGCTGCAGGTGACCGTCCAATCAGCAGAGGATGTG
The DNA here is from genome assembly GCF_003368295.1 of Carassius auratus. Classification (NCBI taxonomy): domain Eukaryota; kingdom Metazoa; phylum Chordata; class Actinopteri; order Cypriniformes; family Cyprinidae; genus Carassius; species Carassius auratus. Next base: position 472,567 of record NC_039296.1, read on the forward strand.
GTGTGTGGGCGGAGCTCCGGCCTGGAGTCCTGTATGAGGAAGAGCCTCTCCAGCAGCGACGGGGAGATGACTTCAGGAGAGACCATGGAGGAGATCATAGAGGAGAGCAAGTTTTAACATCTTCTCCCTCCTCATTCTGTCAGAAGCCCCTGCATCTGATTGATTTCTCTATAAATATGTAATTAAGGATGTATACAGACACTTTAACCACTGTAAATGGCTTCCACAATGTTTTTAATACCTGATTTTTGTATGTGTATATGATGCAAGGTGTTTGAAATGAGCTGCACAATCTGCGCTCTGAAATGCTCAACATATTTCTTTTGTTTTTTATTTGAAATCGCTGTTTAAACATCAGTTCATCGAAGACTTGATTCAGTTGAAGTGACACTGAACTGAAGAAGAGTGGTGAAGACAGGGATGGACTGTGACTGAAAACAGCCCAGGGATTATGATGCTCAAATGCAATATATATTGACCAGCTTTATCAATGGTTTTGCTTCATAACCAAGATTTTACATCAGACAACAGGTGGAAAATATGAAATATGATGCCATAGATCCAACAGCATGATAAATTGGTATCATTTCCTAACTATGCTGCTAGATGCATTTCGTTTTGTATTTTTTTCCTGCACTTTTATGTCAAAATATAGCAGTTGAGAGCCATTGTTTTAACTTATACATTGATTTGCATCTTGATTATTTGTTGATATTGATCATTTTGATGTTTGAAATCATATTTTTTACATTGCAAAAGCAGTGCAATTAAATCAAACAAACAATTAGCAACATTGCATGTTTGCTTAGCATCTACGTCAAGCAGCTCACTGTAAAGTTTGGTGTCTTGATTTTTATGGATGCATGCTAGTAATAACAACGCTAAACACAAGTATACGTGTCGAAGACTGAAATGAAACTGTTGGCTCGACTAGTGCTTTATTCGTGAGCCAATGAGTGTGAAGTAAAGTTGTGTATTATTGGCATCTTTAGCGTGTGGTCTCAGAGCATGATTGTGAATGTGACCGTGTGTTTCTGCCAGTGGACTGAGTTTATACAGCAGAAGACCTCCTGATCTTATCTGATGCGTTTGGATTAAACACTGCATGTGTGTTACCTGAGGGCCTTGTTGTGCAGTGAGTGCATGCAAATGTACTGTCAGATTAAAATCAGAGATTAAGAACTGATATTATTACTATTTTTGGTTTGTGAGATTGTTCAGAAACATTAGCCAACAATCATTTATGCTTTTTTGCACAGTGGTAACTGATTTATATGTTAATAAATGTGTTTATATGTTCCTGGGACCCAGGAATAGACTTTTATCCTCTGTAGAGGTCGTTATATTCTAGTGATTTCTCTGAGATGTTTTAATCTGGACGTCCTGTTCAGAGCACATTCAGTGCTTTCTTCAGAGAGAGTTACATCATCATTCCTCTCCTCGGCCCTGAAACATGACTGACATTCATTTAGTGATCAGACTTAACACTCCTATGGAAATATGATCATATTTTGTAGTTATCAATTAAATGTGACTAATTTTCCAATTACTTTACAGAAAATCTTGCCAGTTATTGCTCCCATTGTTACACTTCTTTTTTCATTACATGTTGCCCCAAGAACACATTAATATGGGAATTAGACATAGATATAATGGGGAAAACTATTTATGGCCATTTTACACACACACTGCATCAAATCATTCTGTAATATATTGAGAATCATCTAAATATAAATCATTTATTTTTTCCTATTCATGATCATTCATTTATTTTCTTTTTAGCCCAGTTTCAGCATCAATGGTACAATCGGTGGAAATGGTCATGAGAACTGGACTTTGTTACGACTAATTCCATTGATGATTGGGGAACTTATCCCAGAAAATGATGCGACATGGGGTGTTATTCTTAAATTAAAAGACATAGTAGAACTTTTGGCAACACCCTCTTTTACTGACCAGACTCTATGCTATTTGGAAGAAAACATCTCGGTACATAGGCAATTGCTCCAGGATGCATTTCCTGACTGTAAACTCAAGCCAAAACATCATTTCGTAGAACATTATCCCTACTTGATCCGTTGTTTTGGACCTTTGCTGGACTGTTGGACAATTCGCTTTGAAGCAAAACACAGCTTTTTTAAAAAAGTTGTGCGTGACGTGAACAATTTGAAAAACATTTTGCTAACATTAGCTACAAGACACCAGCATATGTTAGCTTACTTCCTTGACATGCCCTGCCTTTTTAAGCCACCACTGGAGGTTGACCGAGTGTCTCTGGTTTCTTTGGACATTTTGGATAACTCCGTCAAAAAGGCTATCAGGCTTAAATACAAGGATGTGAAGACTGTGTCCCTTGCAACTAGTGTGATTCTACATGGAACTAAGTACTCTGAGGGCATGTTTGTTTCTGTTGGGAGCACAAGTGGACTGCCTGATTTTGGCAAAATTGTCAAAGTACTTATTGTGGACAACAAGGCATTGTTCGTCATTGAATGCTTTTCATCGTGGTACTTGGAGCACTTTGGATGCTATGAATTGACAAGGAATCTTTCTACAGACCTTCAAGTTGCAGACCCAGAAGATTTGAATTCCTTCCACCCACTGGCTTCTTACATAGTGCAAGGAAAACTGATGGTGTCACCCAGAGTGTTTTTACTTCACTGAGGTAAGTCTTTTTATAGTAAACGTCTTGCATGATTCGGTTTAAATGCATTTCAGGCTCTCTTTGTATTTGTTTTGCTAATTTCTTCATTCAAATTTGAGCTGTTAAAATGATACTTGCATTTTAAAAATAAGCTAAACGCTAACATAGTGGCACTGCATGCTACAGTGAGACGGGAGAGGTATGTATCAACTCTTCTAAGTTGAGGGAAGAACATAGTGGAATGTGGAAAAACAGTGGCATTTTCCTTTAAAACACAATTTAACCCATTTGTACTTCTTTTCTGTTAAGCTTCCAGCATGCTGTTTCATGTCATTCTTGCGGATGATGACATCCGGAGAGTCCAGATTGAAAGAATTCCTGATACAGTGGATGAACTGAAGACTATACTACAGAACAGGCTTGATCTGGAGGGTGATATTGTTGTCCAATTTCAAGATCCAGAGTTCAGCAATGAACTCTGCAACTTGACTGAAATGTCTGACCTACCAACAGAGAGACCAAGGCTGAAGGTAATAGTAAAGGAACCACCCAGTATGCCAACTTCTGAAGCCTTGTTGGATGGTAGTTGCTCTGAAACAGCTGCTGAGACCTCAGCATCCGCTGCATGTCATCCGTCAACCTCTCGCTACAAACACTGGCCTGACCCATTTATCATACCTACTTTCTCTTACGATGTAGAACTAAAGCTCAAAAAAGGCAATGAGATGTATCAAAGAGATGGTTCTCTACTGACTGTTAATTCTGCTATGAAGAGGGACATACTCGACAAGGTCGCAAGTGCTATGTATGAGTACAATGCATATCCAAAAACCAAGCAAATTGAGGATGTTGCTCAAGTCCTCATCAAAAAGCATCCCTGTTTGAGAGAGCCAGGATCAACCCATGGGTGGTACTGCTGGAAGTTCAGCCTTGCTTTTAAAATGGGCAACCTCCGTCAGAAGTATCGTATTGCAGGATGCCCAGAGCTTGCAATCAATCATAAGAGATCTACAGGCACATCATTGGGGAATAAGATGAAGAAAGCAAAACGATCAGAGCTGAACTTTTTGCCAGATTTTCCGGATGGGAAGTCTTCTGACTGCCTTGAACTCGAGAGATTAACTTTGATGGAAGAAATGAAGAAAAAGAAGAGAGACAGGAAAATGATAGATTCTCTGATGGAGAGCACCTTTGCTTTGCGAAGGAAGGAGATTGTTCATGGTGAACCTCTTGTGTCTGAAATCAAAGACAGATGGCCTGCACTGTTTTTAAAAAAACAGGTAATTTTTATTTGTCAAATAATACATCCAAAATAGGGTTGTGAAAAGTACTGACTTCAATATGTGACGATACCAGCATTTCCCATGAGCATTCTGAGCGCTGTTGAGGGGATTCTTAAACTGCTGATTGGCCGTTGTGTTCACATGCACAACAGATATGTCTGTGATTGGTTAATTTTATCATAACTTCACACTGTTCATTGAGGGCTTTCACACAGCAGCGCTTCCACCTCCATCGGCGGCTCTGTCTAAAATTAAGGATCCGCTGATAGAGGAGGCTTTTAAACGCGTCTGTGTGTATCTGTATTAGTGCTCTGTGAAGAGTGTGAAGTGATAATCATTGTAGTCTATCACAGACATATCTGTTGTGCATATTCTTTTTATTTTTAATTTTTTCTTTAGTTTAGCCCAGGTGAAAAAATTGACATTTTAATTGTCTATAGCCAAAGCCATATGTATACTGGTACATTTATGGACCTTTTTTTTTTTTTTTTTTTTTCTCCTTTTGTCTTCTTACAGATTGGTGCTGAGTTTATGCGCCTGGTTTCTACTGATCTTCAGCAGTCTTTCTTTGATGGACTTGACAAATATGTCCCAAGACTTTTACAGATGTACAGAGTGCGAACTAGTAGCAGTTCTGACCTGCGCAGTCTCCTTGAACCCCTTGATGCACAAGTAAGGATGATTTGATTTTATGTTTGATCACAGGACCTTAACCAAAATTAAAAAAACACTCTCTGTCTTTTGTAGAAATGGGTAATCATTGTTAGAGGTTGACTGAGTGCTTTTCCCTGGTTGACGCCGATATTTAGAAACCAGGGCGGCTGATATACCCCCCCCCCCCACAATCTAATATGTTTTGAAAATAAACAAGTGATTGAGTTTTTTATAAATTTGAATAAATGTAAATTGCAGGGTACAAGATAGTAGTAGTATTAGCAGCAGCCTAAAGCCCTATTCGGACGGCATTTGTTTTACATGGAGAGGTGGGTAAAGTAATTTTTACCAGAGCTTCTCTGTGATTTTAGTCCCATCTGAATGTGCCATCTAAGTATTAATTACGGATGATGTCATTAAAGATTACAGCGACTTTTACCTTCTGTAAAAACGTCTGGAAGAATTACCTCCGGTAATACTAATCCCGTTAATAGACCAGCTGTAAATATGTATGTAAATATTCTGTAATTACCTATTTAAAAGTAGTTTTCTGCATTTTGTCACATTCTTGAAGCATTTAGTTGCGTTCTAAGTGGTGGGATCAATAGCTGTTATAAGGAGTCCAAACTCGTCAGCTTTGTGAAATTTGCTGTTTTGGATCCAAAATAAGTTGTTGTTGTCAGGTATTGGTAAGGGAGGAACTCAGGTGCAGACAGGATTTACAACACAAACAGGTTTATTTACAAAAAGGGGAAAACAAAACCCACGAGGGGGAAAACACTGACTAGGGCAGATACAGCAATACTAAATAGGACTGACTCGACAAGATAAACAAAGACTCAAAACAGGAGAACACTGACTACAAATAACACTCACAGTTATACAGGGACTTCAGAGGTACAATCACAAGTGTGGAACACATCTGAGAATCACACAATCACACAATGAACCGACGCAAGACAGAGCACACTAGGAGATCTAAATAGGGGAACTAATCAAGACACGACAGGTGTTACAGATAGGACAATCACGACACGACTAGGATAACAAGGGGGGCGGGGCAAGGGAACGAGACAACACAAGCACATGGCCCAAAGACAAGGCCATGCGCTTGTACACAAAACACGGGTCTGCCATGATCCTGCCTCAAGACTAGGAAAAATCAAGGACACGAGGGCAGGATCATGACAGAACCCCTCCCTTAAGGAGCGGCTTCCAGACGCTCCTCAAGGGAACATCAAACATGGGACATGACTGACATGACGGACTGGGACACCGACACAAACCAACAAGACATGACAAATAATAACAACGGTAAACAAGAATACACAACGGCAGGGTTGGGGTGACAAATCAAAAAAAACAAACAGGGAAGGGGAGGAGGCGGGACCACAAAGTTCATGGGGGACGGACCAGGGTGGGAGGGTGGGGCAGGAGTCTTTGGAGGACGGGACGAAGACTGACAACGAGAGGTCCGGGCAGGTCTGGGTGAAGAGGGGTGGGGAGGGGTCTCGGGCCAACTGGCAGAGGACTTGGCAGGAGGGGTCACAGGACACGGGGCAACATCTACAGGGCGAGGGGCTACATCGACTGGACGAGGGGCGACAACAGCTGGACGAGGGGCGACTATATCAACAGGACACGGGGAGACAGCTGGACACGGGGAGACAACATCTACAGGGCACGGGGGAACACCTACTGGACACGGGGGAACATCAACAGGACCCATGACAACATCTACTGGACACAGGGGAACATCAACAGGACCCACGACATCTACTGGGCACGGGGAGACAACATCGACTGGGCACGGGGAGACAACATCGACTGGGCACGGGGCGACAACATCGACGGGACACGGGGAGACAACATCTACTGGGTTCGGGGAGACAACATCTACTGGGTTCGGGGAGACAACATCTACTGGGTTCGGGGAGACAACATCTACTGGACACGGGGAGACAACAGGACACGGGGAGACGACAACAGCTGGACACTCAGGTTTTCTGGGGACAGGGTCTGGGGACAAGACCGGACTGGTGGGGATTTCCAGGATCTGGACAAGACGAGACAAATAATCTGAGAAGGCTTTAGCAGCTAGAATAACTGGCATCTCCTTACGAGATGAGACAGACTGTACAAGAGTTCTTGCTGCAGAGTCGGCCGCGGCTCTCTCCTCCGCTCTCACGACCGCAGACCTCTTCTTTGCCGGCTCGGGCACGCTCACCGCTGCTGGCTCGGGCACGCCCACCGCTGCTGGCTCGGGCACGCCAGCTCTCTCCGCTGCTGGCACGGGCACGCCAGCGCTCACCGCTGCTGGCACGGGCACGCCAGCTCTCTCCGCTGCTGGCACGGGCACGCCAGCGCTCACCGCTGCTGGCTCGGGCACGCTCACCGCTGCTGGCTCGGGCACGCCAGCTCTCTCCGCTGCTGGTACGGGCACGCCAGCTCTCACCGCTGCTGGCACGGGCACGCCAGCTCTCACCGCTGCTGGCACGGGCACGCCAGCTCTCACCGCTGCTGGCACGGGCACGCCAGCTCTCACCGCTGCTGGCACGGGCACGCCAGCTCTCACCGCTGCTGGCACGGGCACGCCAGCTCTCACCGCTGCTGGCACGGGCACGCCAGCTCTCACCGCTGCTGGCACGGGCACGCCAGCTCTCACCGCTGCTGGCACGGGCACGCCAGCTCTCACCGCTGCTGGCACGGGCACGCTCACCGCTGCTGGCTCGAGAGGAGACAGGGTCACAGGACCGGCTGGCCCCTTCTTCTTCCTCTTCCTCCTCGGGCGCAGTGCAGAGGCTACAGCAGGGTCAGAGGCGGGTTGGGGGAGTTTGGTCTCGGGTAGGGCAGCCTCGGACGCCGAAGACTCTGAAGCTGACTCCCACGACAATCGTCTCCCTCGCTTCATGGGGAGACTGCTGGCTGTGGAAGGCGCCTCAGGACTCTGGGGGGGATCTGACTGTTCCCCCAGGGTTGCCACGGCCAGGACACGACCCTCTGGGATCGTTGGCAGCTGGGTAGGTGGGGACCTCTGGGGCTCCTCCTCTCGCCCGCTCGCTCCGGAACGACCTCCCCTGGTCCCCCGGAACACCACAAGGCGAGAGCCCTCAAAACAATCTCGCTGGCCGGCTGATGCCATCCAGCATAGCCTCCTGTCTGCTGAGTTCCTTGGTGGTCGGTTCATTCTGTCAGGTATTGGTAAGGGAGGAACTCAGGTGCAGACAGGATTTACAACACAAACAGGCTTATTTACAAAAAGGGGAAAACAAAACCCACGAGGGGGAAAACACTGACTAGGGCAGATACAGCAATACTAAATAGGACTGACTCGACAAGATAAACAAAGACTCAAAACAGGAGAACACTGACTACAAATAACACTCACAGTTATACAGGGACTTCAGAGGTACAATCACAAGTGTGGAACACATCTGAGAATCACACAATGAACCGACGCAAGACAGAGCACACTAGGAGATCTAAATAGGGGAACTAATCAAGACACGACAGGTGTTACAGATAGGACAATCACGACACGACTAGGATAACAAGGGGGGCGGGGCAAGGGAACGAGACAACACAAGCACATGGCCCAAAGACAAGGCCATGCGCTTGTACACAAAACACGGGTCTGCCATGATCCTGCCTCAAGACTAGGAAAAATCAAGGACACGAGGGCAGGATCATGACAGTTGTGATTAGTCCAGATCTGATGAGTTTTTGAAAAATGGTAGCAGAAGTTGTATGCGATCAGTAAATTTACCACAGTAGCACACGTGCTATACCTTTTTGCATATGTGCGTGAGACCGAACCATTCAATTGTTAAAGGTTAATCAATAGCGCACTTACACTCTGCTCAATATTCTTCAAAAGCAGTGTTATAATAATTATGAGCATGCTTGATTCTGCAGTCATTACAGTTTGTCTAATTTTTTTGTGTGTGTGTGTCTTGAGACTTCAAACCAGAAGAGACGAGCAGCTGCTTTGCTTGGACTGCCATTTTACTTAAAGGAGGATCCCAGCAGTTTCATCCGTGTCTGTGAGGTATGAGTGCTGATTTCATTATGACATCGGGAACTTTTGCCAGTTAAAGAGAGAGCTCACACAATTTAATTTTATTCACTCTTTAAGTTGTTCTAAACCTGCATAAAGTACTTTCTTTTGAAGAACATGGACGATATTTTGAAAAGTGTTCGTAATGAAACAGTTGGTGGTCACTGTTGAATTCCAAATATTATAGGGAACAGAAACTGTCTGGTTGCCAACATTCTTTAAAATCAGGAGGTAATGAATACAGCTGTAAAACAACTTGAGGGTAATTAAATTACATTTTCATGTTTGGGTGAACGTTTCCTTTAACTCAGTGTTTTCCAATTGCTGTCCTCGCACCCCCAATGTTCTGCATATTTAGCATTTTTCTCTTTAACACACCTGATTCAGATAACTAGCTCATTAGAAGTGAATGTGCATGAACTGTGTTCCAATTGACTTAAGTAGAACAGGAAATATTTTAGCAGAGACTGTGGTCGACAAATGAAAGTCAACATATACAGGTTAATATTAACCAACTACAGAAAAATGCCTGACAACAGTAGTGACAGAACAATACCCTTACAGTGGTTTCACACTACAGTGGCAAAGCTCCTCCCAGTGCTGTCCACTGTCATTGAGAGTAGGGTTGGGTGTCAAAAATCGGTTCCATTTTAGAACTGGTTACAAATTTCCAAGAACCGGGTATTCAATAATTAGTCTTCATAATGTTATTGTAATATAAATTACTAAAATCTTGCTGACAAATGATCTGATGAATTATTTAAGAATGTAAATTAATTAGTATTTTGTGCAAAAGTAATTAGTCTTTTAATGTCATAAACTGATTCTTCTAGTAAATAGTTTAATATATATTTAATACGCTATTGCATATATTATTCTGGTTTTGAGAAAAGTGATAGTCTAGTACTACTCAAATTATATTGTGTCAAGTGAGAAATTTTTCTTCAGGTAATCAATGTTGCATTTGTCATTTTCACACAGGGTAGCACATTGAATTTGGTAATGTAACTACATGCTTAATTACTAATATCTTTGTTCATTATGTTCTTAGGCTGACAGTTCAGAAGAAGATGCTACAAAAGAAGTTGATGTTGGCATTCTCATCATCACTGAAGAAGGCGGGAGCAGCAGAGCATTGCTAGAAAGGGAGATGGTGGATGTTGCGGTGGTTCTGGAGGAGAAGATCGTCAAATGTGACCTTGGAGATGTTGCTAATGCCTTTGCTACACTTATGGGTCTTCTTTACTGTCTTGACATAGACTATCCCAAGACACTGAAGTACACATTCGAGTTCATACAAAAAGTGTTCATGGGCATTGGCAGTGGCAACTGTTCTGCGAAAGTCAATGGACTCCGCAACCGTTTGCTTCAAGACAACGTGTAGTGGCAAGTTGGCCTAGTTATTGTGAGCAATACAGTTTCAGTTGGTATCAGTGATTTTGTTAGTTATACCAATGTTTACTGTTTGCACGACAAGTTGCATCACACCACCATTTTGCATGGTTAAAGTTTAACATGTGTTCTAAAATGCTGTTAAGTTAAGCCTCCAAAACTTGTTGAATGTACAAGGTTTTATACATTTTTCTTTTTTTCCTAGAAAACTGTCAGACATAAGCATGAAATAAAACTTGTTATTTTTTTTTATTTTTTTTTTTGTTTAGATAATTGTTTGACAGACATGTTATGATATGGAAACTAATTTTTCATACTTTTTTTAGATAATTGTTTGGCACTTTACATAAAAGAAATTATTACATATGTAGCTACAGTAAATATGAAATGTCGATGTTTGTTTTTAAAGGCGTTTTTATACCAAACAAACTACTACTAAATAGCATGCTGTCAACTTTGAAATAAAATACAATACATTGCATTTTCTTAAATGTCCATTCTGTTTTTATGTGGTACAGTATAAAATAGAAACTTGAGTTGTGTGGGCAAATTTCATAGTTCAGCCAGTTGAATGAACTTAACATTACTAGTGAGATGAACTACACTGTAAACCCAAATTAGTAAGCAGAACTCAAAAAATTTGATGTAACTCGTTGCCTCAAATTTTTTAAGTTAATGAACTTAAAAATTAAATTTTAAAAAAATTAAATATCTATATTGCATACTACATAAACCTTTTAATTTCAGTTAAATTAAAACATGTTATGAAATCAACTGAAATAGTTTTAGTTACAGTGACTTAAAATTTAGCTTTCCCATACTCAAGACATTTAGTTAAAAATACTTAAAAAAACAAAATTCACAAAGAGCCACCTTTAAGTTGAATGAACTCAATATTTATTAGTATCTTTGTCTTTGTGTTTAAGTACAAGTTACTCAAACCTTTTAAAGCACAAGACTCAAAATCATATGAATCAAAACTAAATTTTTTGATGTAACTCGTTGCCTCAAATATTTTAAGTTCAACAAACTTAAACAGTTTAAAATTACAGTGTGCTGAGTTCTTGCCCTTTCCTATTTAACACTTCATTTAAAAGACAGAAAAAAAGGTGCACTATGATAAAACCTGAAAAACAGATTAAGACCACATCTCTGACATTACAAATTCACAAACCTGCATGAACTTTTACAAAAACATGAACCATTTAAAACTAAATTACATGCATTGTTACCAAGTACTACCCAGCTGTACTTAACAACTGTAAAGAACAAGAGCTGTATTAAATCACAAATAACATTTATAAATGAAAACTGTGCACATTAATAAATATACACTGTGCACATTGTGGGGAAAAAAAAGTGCAGAAACCTTTCAACCTTTTTTTTTTAATTTACATTGAACTACTGAGGAACTGCCAGGCCTTAGTAATTTTTCCAACACATTTCTACATACACATCAAGTCATTTTTAAGACTCTGTAACTTGGGTGACAGTTTACCCTCATCAAGACCAAGCAAAATCTTTTGAATGAATTCAAAAGTGTTGGTCAGTCTGCTGGGATAGTTGAAGTGTAGTGCATAGTAGGGCTGGGCGATATGGCTTAAAAAAAAAAAAAATCTCCGATTTTTTCACACCAAACCCGATTTTCGATTTTAATCGATTTTTTTTTTCTATTTAAAAACAAACTACAACCGACAAAGAAATTGCTCAAAACAAATGTACTCTTTATTTTGTTCTTATGCAGTTTAATCTAAATTACCCCATTGTGCATAAGTGTAACAGGAAACAAGCCTCAAAACATGCTTGTAAACGAGATGGCAGGCACTGCCATTGTAAACAGTGAAAATGTATACAGTTTTCTAATAACTTACAGTGACACAATGCACCTTCAAAATAAATAAATAAAATTGTGTTTCCCTCTTTGAAGTAAAACCACACTTTGGAATGTTTTGCTCTCTCCACTCGCGCTCGTTCTTGTTGTGTGTGTGTGTGAGACTGACAGACAGCCTCCGCAGCGCGCATGACAGATTTTGCAGATCTCACAGACAAACGACTTAATATGATCGCACATTAGAAATGTTTGGTGAGATAAAATGTGCACGGTAACATTATTAAGGAAAAATACATAGTACATAATTTTTTTTCCCTCCAGTACCGAAAGCAGAACCGATAGCGTCAGATCTTACGGTCTTTCATAATTTAGCCGCGGGCCATTTTAATACTGGGTTTCGGTACCCATCCCTACTGTTTAAGATGCTGGAATAAATTTGTTGTGCTGCTACCTTTTGTAGCAACGGCTTTTAAACACACTTTGCAATGTGGCATTATTTGTTCTGTGTCTGACACTAAAAAAGCAAACCAATTCCAAACAACGGATGAAACGGTGCCTTTCTTTGGAACGAGCTCTGCGCTGTTAACTGTCATGTTGTCTGTGTGCGGCTGTAAGGAAAGCGGGGGGGAGGGCGAGCCCACTCTGAACTACGGAAGCCTAAGGGGAGAGCCGGTGGTGGAAGTTAAAGAGAAAAACGATTTTCATTAAAAACAAATCGCCCTTAACGTCAAATTCGAGTTAATCGATAAAATCAATTTATCGCCCAGCCCTAGTGCATAGATTAGTCCAAACATTACCAGGAAGGCATCAGCAAATCTGGAGAGGCTGCCCACAATCTCACTTTCGATGACAACAGAGATTTTCACAGGCTGGAAGTGAACTGGACTTGTGTCATTATCTTTGATGACTGTGAGGAGGGCCACTGCAACATCTAAAAGCTCTGGCTCATCAGATGTGTCCTGTAAAATAAAATGGATATTAAAGCAAAAACTGAATATCTGTCAAGCCAGCCAAGCTAACAGTAAACAAAAGTTGTAAGAGATTGATACTATGCTAAAAAAAAGCGTAAAAAATAATTTAGTACTAAAACTATTTTACAGTGGGGTCAAAGAAAACAAATTGCACAAACTATTTGGTTGGAAAGACTGAACAAGAGTTAGCATGTATGTATTTATATGAACTGTTTAGTGTGATATTTCTTTTTTTAAATACTCACCATGCAGGTCCTTAAAAACCCAGAGATGTCCTCACGTAGATACACAGGAAGGGCATGAAGAACAGTGACACGTTTGGTGTGTATGTCATGAAACTCCTATAATGATAAAAACAGTACTGTACATAACTAAACTGTAAATTTTAAACAATACAATCAGATATGCAAATACAAAAAAAAAAACAGGGTCATCAGTCTAGGAAGATGTCGGTCAAGCTCAGAGTAGAATGTGTTGGGCAGGTTCTCATTTGTAATCCGTTGGAACTCTGCATACATCTACATTTTAAAACAATGAAAGACAGAGAACACAGCCATGTTCATTATGTGAACCTGGTTAATCTACTACCCCCTCACAGAAAACAGCCCCTGAATGTGGTACATGTTATCAAGAAAGCAATAACAGGACAAACAGTGTTACCCCACATTACCTCAGATTCCATTTTGAGTGCAGGCCAGACTTCCATGAGCTTTTTACTGGTGGGCATGTCTTCACTATGGTCTGTCGCCGCAGAGCAAAGGTGGTTTGCATCATCTTTTTTAAAAGTGGTAAGTTCTTCTCAGCTTTCTTCATTTCATCAACAATTTTCTGTCTCAACTGTTCAAGAGTTGAGGGATTTTCTCCTTGGGGGAAGTAGGGCAAAAAGTTTACTTCTGCTCGTTTGGGTCTTTTAATATTTGAATGTGAAGATTCATTGTCAGGATTCAATGCACTCCTTTTTCATGGAGACATGGAGGATTGCCTGCATCTTTAGAAATAAGGAAGATAAATTCATTCTGAGATCTTGTTTTAGTTTGTCAGTGTCACACACACCATCATCCCCCATTGGATCCTCATCTATGCCTGAAGGTTCTTTATTAAAATCACCATCAACCGCAGGAATACTGGGTTGAACAACTTCACTGACAATGTCATTTTGAAAGTCTGACGAAACACTTGCTTGGTGTGATCTACTTTTATGAGAATTGAATGTAGAGTACACATTAGTGGTAAAGCTGCAATCCTTATATGGGCAAGCCACTGTTTCATGATTTCTTAAATGCCTTCTAAGATGGCAGAAGACAACAGATTCAGAAAAATGCTGCTGAAATGGGCATAAAGGGCATTTAAACAACAGAGACTGCTGACATTGTTCTGCACTACTGCCAAATTGGTGAGTGTGACATCTTGCCAAATGAGTTCTAAGACTATTAAAAGTCTTAAATGTACACATGCAATAATTGTAGATGCATGGAAGGGGGCATACACTGGAAAAGTGGCTATGCTGCAGTCTGTAGTGCTTAAATATTTGCAGTCTGTCAGTAAAAGAAGCTGAACACAACTTACACTGCCAAATCATATTGAAGCCAACAACCTGAAAGAAAAACAAAATTAATGTTAGAAAGTGTATAGCTCCAAAAAAAAAAAAAAAAAAAAAAACAGTTTAATTATCCGAGTACAATTCAACAAACAGGTTACATGATCATGACCAGAGAATACAGCTACCACTTGAGCTGCACGATTAATTGTTAAAAGATCTCGATTGAAACTGCAATCTATATTCTGAAAGATCATAATTTGCATGGAACAATTACGTTGTTACGCCAATAGGTGCCGACAAGTAACCATTAAATATGAATTTTCACTGAATAATTTGTGAGAAATTGGAATTATTTATCCAGTAATGAAACATGTAAACTGATAAAAAAAAAAAAAAGTTATGTTGATGTAACACCAAACATAAAGGGGACTACAATATAATAGACAGTTGCAGCTGTTAAATATTTAGCCGGAATGTGATAGTTGTGGACCAGTGTTTTATATGTCAAAACAGATGTCATCAGTCAAAACTTGAACGCGTAACAGGTCTGTATCATTTTGCCATATTAGACTTAAAATATATGAAAGTGTTCAGAGGGTTTCCAGGCACATTTCTGCAATGGCACGTGCTCTCCAACTCCCCAAGTTGCGTATCAGTGGCACATCACCTCATTGGGAAAAGTATTTTTTCCAAGTTATATAACGTTAGTGTTTTTGCACACCAGACAAAATTAGCAACGGATGTTTATTTTTAAATCGCGTGTCTAATGTCTTTAAATAAAACAAATGGAACGTTAGGCAAAGCTACATCGTCTCGTACGTTGTGCAAGCGGAAATATAGACTATAATCCGTTCGAAAATGATATATAAGTTAACTAATGTGTAACATATGCTTCGCCCGTTCGCCGTTCATTGTTTTTTTTCAGGCCTAACGTTATTTCATCAGTTATTCCTTGCAAGACCTCCATTACTTTTGAATGTAAATATAACGTTACGTAACTGGTGAACGCTATTTAAAGTTTTTTCTAGACTAAACTGTTGCAACTGTTCACTAGATAAGCCCCTGTTTAAAATGCATTTAACACTTACCGTGATAACTGCCGACAGCTTGAAGCTGAGATCCTCCTCACTCACTGCAGTATTTTGTGGCGCCAAAGCAAACGTTATCCAAGCGTTGCGCGTTCCCACAACGTCGCAAAAGTCTCACACTGACCTTGGAGCACGTTAGCCTCGTAAGCCAATAAAATAACGACCCTTACGTCAACGGAAAAGTTTTTTTAAACAAACATTTTTTTTTTTACTGCCTGTGATAAAGGCCCATTCTATATATAATACTGTATATATAATAGATATATAATATATAATAGAATATTCTATTTTGTGCATACATTAAAACAGCTGCCCTGGTAAGTGTTAACCTTTGTGTATGTAAAATTTGAATTGAATATTTTCTTGCAAAATAATTTTAAAGCTGAATTCATGAAGACACAAGCTTCATTAGTCAAATGAAGTTTTTTTTTTAAAACGTATTTATATGTATATAATTTAATTAAAGGTAACAAATTGCTTCACCACACACACACACACACACACACACACATTTTACTAATGTCATATGCAGACATCATGTTGAAACAACTAAAAAAATAAAAAAAAAAAATAAGTAAAGTTAAATTATACTCCTAAGTGGCACTTACTTAATGAGCAAGTTGTTTCAGTTAATCAAAAATAATAATTTTAAATCACTCAAAAACTATAAAAAAGTCACACAAACCCAAACTACTTGAGTTAGTAGAACTTTTTTGGAAAATTAAGTTTATGCTACTCAATCAATTTAATTATTTTGAGCATTTGGGTTTACAGTGTATTCTTGAAAAAGTAACCTGGCTGCCTTAAAAATGTAAGTTAATTCAACAAGACGCTAAGTTTGGCCAATTTGTATTTAGTTTGCACAACTTATACTTACAAGTTTATTCAACAAAATGCTTAGTTCAAACAACTTAACGTTTGTTGGTATTACTAATTTTATGTTGTTTCAACTTGAATTTAAGTTGCCAAAACTTTCTCGTCTAGTTGGACTTACTAAAAACTTGTTGGTTATACAAAATATACAGTTGATTAAGCTTCACCTTTGTTACCCCAACTATTAATTCTAGGTTTGGCCAATTTGTATTTAGTTTGCACAACTTATACTTACAAGTTTATTCAATAAAATGCTTAGTTCAAACAACTTAACGTTTGTTGGTCTTACTAATTTTATGTTGTTTCAACTTGAATTTAAGTTGCCACAACTTTCTCGTCTAGTTGGGCTTACTAAAAACTTGTTGGTTATACAAAATATACAGTTGATTCAGCTTCACCTATTTTACCCCAACTATTAATTCTAGGTTTAAGGAACTCAAATATATGTGTAAACAACAAATGTTTTTTAGCTTATTGAACTTAACATTTTAAGGCAGCCAGGTTACAAATTATTTTAAGTTGAATCAACTTATTTTTTTTTTACAGTGCAGAGGGCATATAACATATGAATATCTTTATTATTATTATTACTTTTTATGCAATCTCAATTTTTATGCTTTTTTTTCTGGGTCTCAGGAGGATACTAGATTTATAACTGAAATGTTACATTATTTAATTATATTTTATAATGCTATAAAATCAACGCATACACAAAACGTGAATAATACTCAGATTAAATCACAATATGGCAGTATGCTGTTACGAAGCCAATTTACTGTGTCGATTTATCAAGATCCATATTTTGCAGTGAATGTAGAATTAGAATCAGAGATTGAGAACTGACACCAATTAGTTTTGCTTTAAGTATTCAAGAATCAAATTAATACATATTTGTGTGTATGCATTTATATGTGAATATTATAAATGTTATAATTAATATGTGTGTGTGTGTATGTATACATACATATATATACATTTTAATTAAATTAAATGTAAAAATGTAAAATGTATGCATTTAGCAGACGCTTTTATCCAAATCACAGTATGGTTTCATGTTGTTACAAAACTAATTTACTTTGATTATGTTTGCTACATGTAGGGTATATTTATCAAGATTCATATTTTGCAGTGAGTACATGTGTTTATTATTTGTTTTATTATTTATTTTTATAATTATTATAGATAGATAGATAGATAGATAGATAGATAGATAGATAGCTATTATTGAATATATTTTATTTATAAATTTATAAAAAGTACAGGTTATATTTAATTTGAATTATATATTATTTTCTATTATAAAAGGCACAAAACGTGAAGAATAGTGCATTTGTCACAGAACTGTAAAACACATGAGGCTCACGCGCGCGGTGAGTGCCGATGTGCTGCTGTAATCGATTAGCAGATGTCAATCACGCGGAAGGGGGCGGGTCGATGAAGCCACGCCTCCCGTAGTAAAGCGAAAATCATATGAGATGTGAGTTCCAGTGTGAAGCAGTGCAGTTGTGATTATAAAGCATCATCTTCATCATGATGTCTGAGCGCATCGGCTTCATCACACGCGTGCAGAGCTTCAGCGCCTGTCATCGCTTACACAGGTAACTTTACTAAACCACTGGGTTTACCTTCTGACCTCACTGACGATAGTGTGTCTGGTTTTACTTCTGTTGAACGCTGTTTATGCTTTTCAAACTCTCTACTTTTCCCTTTTAACAAGCAAAATGTCAAATCACTCTAAACAGGTTAAAAAAACAGAATGCACGCGCATTCTTCCAGCAGGAAGCCAGAACGTGCTGCGTCAACCCCACGGAATTATGGGAAATGTAGTTTCATACAGCCTGTCGAAACTCTGATTTTAACAATAAATGATATCTTTAACAAAGGCTTATTTCATAAAGTTATTGTCTAAAGTATTTGTTTAAATACAAAATATAATAATAATAATAAGTTGTTAATAATGTTTCTTAATATTTTACTTTCTATTTATTTTAGCAAATCATTGAGTGATGAGGAGAACAAAAGTATATTTGGGAAATGCAACAATCCTAATGGTCATGGTCATAACTACACAGGTCAGTTCATTTAATTCAGTTCCAATACACTGTGATTCACACACACATGCTTATATCTAACATATTTTATTCTTGAATCATTTTTTGTCTAATGTTTTTCCAGTTGAAGTGACCGTTCGTGGAAAGGTACGGCAGAACCATGTTAGGGCACAGAATGCATATTTTAATACTGCAGAATCTGGTGTGTTGTGAAGCTGTAATATATTTGTGTTGACAGATTGATAAGAAGACAGGAATGGTCATGAACCTCACGGATCTGAAGGAGTTTATCGAGGTACGGCTGTCTCTACACTGTCTGATGGAATGCCTAACACATTAATTCACTTACATATATATTCAACTTAATATAACATGAATAATAATTTCATCTATGGAAGCATGCACACATGTACAAGGACTGAATGAGCAAACAAGTGTTGTGTTGTGTTCTAGGTGGCCATCATGAAACCTCTTGACCATAAAAATCTGGATCTGGATGTGCCGTATTTTGCTGATGTCGTCAGGTGTGACTCTGTTTTTCTGTCGCATTTCTGTCACAAAACAATCATTTAAAGTTTATTTGTTTCATGCAGCACCACGGAAAACCTGTCAGTGTTTATTTGGGACAGTTTGGAGAAGCTTCTGCCCCCCGACAGCCTGCATGAGATCAAAATATATGAAACGGATAAAAACATAGTGGTGTACAGAGGAGACTAGAGTGTGTTCAGCATCAGCTCTCCGCTCCGTTACAGCGCTGGACTATAAAGTGTGTTAGAAGAGAGAATATCCTGCTGTGTTTGACTACAGCACGGGGTTAATGTCTGTGAGATCGATCCTGTTACACACACACACACACACACACACACACACGCTCACACACACAAACTCAGATCATTTGTACGTCCAGTCGATGATTGCATTCCAATAAAGTTTGTCACCAAAACCTGTAGATCAAGATCTCAATCTGTGTAATCGTGGAAAAGATGCTACAGGTTTAAATATTTAGTTGTTTTAGAGATGTGTGACTGTGCTTCTGTGTTGCCGGACTGATTTATTTCTGTCTGAGGTTTATATTTGGTGTGAAATGCATCAAAATGACTACAAACAGTAAATGCTGCATGATGGCAGTAAAGAAAATTGATTGAGCTTTTATAGTGAAGTGTACTGTCAGTTCAGCATTATATCAGTGAAGACCCTGGCACACATGCATGTGTTTACCGTGCTACAGAATCACCAATCATGTGGAGGAACGCGTGAGAAAGAAATGATTTAAAGCAGCAGTTCAACCATCGTGAACATGAGCTGGAAATATCCTCACCCTCAGATCGTCCCAGATACAGATGAGTGTGTTTCCTCATCATGTAATGAACCCTGTTTACTTAAACATTCAATTTAATGTCATTTATATTACAGAAAACATTCAATTAAAATCAGCATTTAATCTTCATTTACATCTTTGTATAATCGAAAAAGACTGACCTTCAGAAAATAAAACACTGAAATCCAGTTTATACATATTGACAATCATTTAGAAAAGCTGTTAACTGATTTGGTATAAAAATAAGCATTGTGCAGAATCATTTCAGTATATTATCTGTAGCTCTCTCTGTATGAACTCAGTTCAATCAGTGCTGAATGCTCTGGGCAGGAGTCTGACACACACATCTGTTCTCAGGAGTCACTTGTGTTGTTCTTCTAGTGAAGGGTGTAGTATATGAGCTGGGCTGTTCCTCAAGTCCTGCTGGTTCTCCGCTGGATTAGTCTCCAGAGGGTCGTGGAGAGGTCAGTCCCTCAGTAGGACGACAGAGAGCGCTTCAGGAGAGCGAGGCGAGTCTGATGGAGTCAGATGTTGATGTCCACAGGTCTCCGCTCGCCCGTCTTGTGTTCTCTGACCCACAGCTCTCTGTCTCTGGCCGGGTCCACGCTCCGCAGCAGTCTGTCCAGCGGCTCGATGGTCTGCAGATCAGACGGCAGGCTGGGGTCACTCATCTGCTGTTAGTGGTGTGAACGAGTGTGAACGAGTGTGAACTCACGCTCTGGCTGAACATGTCTGTCTCGTGTCGAAGGGTGGTGTACTGACACAAGTGCTGTCTGATCATCTCCACACGCTCCACCTCCAGACGCTCCAGCTCCTGTCAGAAACACACACACACACACACACACACACACACACACACAGGGAGTCTTTAATGCGGTTTCATCTGTTAATCACAGTCTCATGGCATTCTTTTTTCTTTTTTACATATCTTTACTTTTTAAACGTTAAAAAATCCAGAGTGTGTCTATTTTGTGCTTTTCTCTTACATCACACAACTTTTTATTACACAAATGCTAACATTTTACAAGGTTCCATTAGTTAATATTAGCTGATGTGCTAACAATGAGCAAATGCATGTGTTACAGTATTTATTCAGATTTTCACCAAAATTGTCTCGGATCATCTTCAGACAATGCTGCCAAAAAGATATTTCCGATAGATAAAACCGTTCTCGTAAAGCGTGCTAACGAATTAGACAAAATTCTCACAAAAATGGACATGAAGCTATATCTTCACATCGCTTTCAGATTCTGACCGAACTTGGTACCCCTGTTATCCCAAACGTGACCTGAGGGCACAGAAGTAGTTGTAGCACAGCACCATCTACTGGTCAAAATCAATACTTTTTTGTTTAGAATTTCTAAACATTTGAAGCAAAAAATTCATACGATTGACTTCGTTAGATTAGGAGCGACATGCAGACTCAGACGATACCCAGTTTTCCCATGTCAGTCATCCTGAATGTTGACCATTAATATTTTGTAGTAAAACGCTGTATTTTACGAACGCTTTAGCGTATTGTTATGAATCTTTTAGAACCGCTTGTGGAAAAGTGATGAAGTTTGGTACACAGACAGAGGACAGTCTCATCATTAGCCACAGCACATTTGGAGTCTCTAACACAAACTCTCTAGTGCCACCAACAGGCCAAATTTGTACTAATGTTTCTGCTAATAGCTCTGAATGGTAAGTTCTAAAAGCAAGATTTATTGATTCCTTTGAATATATTGAGTGGATTGCATACCATCATTTACATTTCTATGAGTCAAGATTTTTTCGCAATTTCAAATTTTCCAAAAAACCTACTTTTTCTAACTCGTTTTCACCAAAATTGGCTCACATCATCATCATAGAATCCTGGTAAAAAAAAATTATAAAAAGCTTTTTGTTATACCAAACAATTATCATAAAAGCATGGTAATGAATTTGATGAAGTTCTTGCAAAAATGGACATTAGGTTATATCTGCACAACGTTTTAGCAGATTCCAACCAAACTTGGTCTGTGCTATAACAAGCATGACCTGAGGCCACAGTAGTTTTAGCACAGCGCCACCTACTGGCCAAAACATATATCAACATTTACATTTCTGCTTATTACACAAACTCTGATCTTCACCGAGTAATTAAAGACAGATCATTAGCTCTTATATATATCTTATATTATATTATATTTATTATTATTATTGTGTGTGTGTGTGTGTGTGTGTTGCTTCAGAGGTTCAGAGTGGAAAATGTAGCGAGTAGCTTTTTTTACCAATCTTGTATTTGAAGCATCTATTCAAATTGAATCAAATTGTTTGTCTGACACTCATTGGAGCTGTTGTTGGTGAAAGTGCGTTCAGTCGGAGGATCTCTCACCAGACTGCTGGTCACCATCTCCTCAAACCACTTGAACTGGCACTGATTGTAGAGGTCAACACATCGCATCAGCTCATCTCCTGAGGACACAGAGCGTGAGAGACACATGCTGGACTCATGGAAGGTGCAGAATGAAGGGAAATAGTTTAGTGGCATGTGTTTCTGATTTTATTTTATTTAGGTTTCATTTTTGTCACATGAATGTTAGCCAGTGATTTTGTCAGTACTCCATATTACTAAATGCATATAATCAGCATTTGTGCCAGTGTTTTCATACCACCGATGAAAGTGCTTCAATATCATATGATTTTCACAATCACTGTAAAACTTTAACTTTATTAGTTTAGGGATGATATTGCTAAACAAAAAGAATCAATATCTGCGCACTTTACTCTGTTCATCTGTTCCTCGTTAATAATCATTTATATAATATATAATATTTTATTGATCCATCCAGCTCTAATGAATGCAGGTATGATTCATGGATGTGATGTTCGGTGTGTAACAGAACGGATGTCACATCATGCACACACTGATTATTATTTTCATCAAAAATGCATGTCTGTGTTCACAACAGAACACTTTCTGAACATTGTCATGTTTTTAGAGAGTATTGGATTCCTCTCAGGATTGCTCTCGGAGGACGTCCCAGTAAGAAGCTGCTCTCACCGGCCTGTGTGGACTTCCTGCGAGCCTTCTTCATGTCCTCCTCCATCTTACTGCTCAGTTTGATCTCCAGCTGCTGGCTTTTTAACTCCAGATCCTTCTGCCGATCGGCGAGGGCTTTCCGTGCCTGATGAAGAACGTGAGAGTATGAGAGCTGAAGTGTTCAGAGACATCTGCGGCTGCATGTTGAGATCCAGATGCTCCTGAATAAGCTGTTCAAAGATTAACTGTATATATATATATATATACATATGTAGATTTACTTATTCATTACTGATGAACCATGATAAAATTGTGTTCTGGTCATTTTGACCTGGAGAGGATTCTCTTTTCCCTGAAAATGCTATTTAAAGTTATCACAGTATCACAGCATCTTATAATGTGGTGTTCAAAAAAACATAAAATTGCTCAATATTTTTAGCAACTTTTTTTCTTTCATTTAGCACAGGTTTAGTATTTTATTTTGGAGCTGGTTGATAGCAACAGTTTTTGAATGAATATTGCTGAAATGATATTCCCAAAACCATGGAACATTAAATCCTTTGTTCTTTACATTATACTCTATCTTAAAGGGCCAGTGCAACCAAAACTGAAAATGCTGTTATTATTCACACACTTCTTTCCAAATTTGCATGTGCGCTTATTCAAGCTTTGCAAGACGTGACTGATCGTGAAACAAGAACTAATGGTATTTGCTGTGACATGAATGCTGACTGTTTGTTTTGAGTGCGCTGTCCCTTTAAAAGAGGGAAAACTGTTTGGTTCTTGTTGCTCTATGAGAAGGTCACTGGATTGAAGGGCGTGAGATTATATATATATTATACCACGTGAATCATGTTTGCAGTCAGTACCTTCTCTACGGCGGCGGATCGGATCGCCAGCTGCTTCCTGAGATCCACCATGTGATGGTCCAACTTCTTCATGTCCTTCTTGACGTTTTCCCGAAATATCAGCAGAGGCTTTTCCACCTCACTCTGAAGCTGAACCATGTCAGAGACGGACCGGAAACACAGACAGTCTTTCAGATCGGAGCTCCAGTGTGTGTGTGTGTGTGTGTGTGTGTACTGACAGTGTGTGTGTAACATCTGCTCTCGTGTTCTTCAGCGAGCGAGACATCAGTGCATCATCATCTCACCTTGGAGGAGAACTTGAGATGAACTTCTGCTTCATCTGCCAGACTCTTCTTCAGCTGAGCCCAAGCTGAGCCGAGCGTGCTGAAACAAGATGTTTTATGTATATATACACACATTATATAAAACATATTATATCAGTTCAATTATGTACATATTTAAATCAAACGTAATATATTCAAAATTCTTCAAATAAATTTAATAAATACATATTAAATAT
The DNA here is from genome assembly GCF_003368295.1 of Carassius auratus. Lineage (NCBI taxonomy): Eukaryota > Metazoa > Chordata > Actinopteri > Cypriniformes > Cyprinidae > Carassius > Carassius auratus. Next base: position 496,644 of record NC_039296.1, read on the forward strand.
TTAATACAATATATCATAAAAATATATTTAATATTGAATAAAATAGATATTAAATGTAATAATAAATATATATATATAAATTAACTTTAATAAATGAAATAATTATATATTTAATAAATTATATAATAAAATATATTTAGTCAAATGTAATAAATAGATATTAAATGACGAATAGGGTGAGTGCATGAGGTTTCTGAGAGTTTTGTGAGTTTGTGAGGAGATGAGAGTGTACTGTTTTCGGGGTGATGTACCCTTCCTCCTGCGCCGCCAGCGGGATCTGAGACAGCTTGGACAGGTTCTTGGCGTATTCCTCCTCGATCCTGATCCTGTGCACATAAACACATGAATACGACAGAGCTCACGTCTGTCCTGACTCTCACACACTCTCCTCAGGGACACACACACTTCCTGTGAACCGTAGCTCATTCAGTCCAGAGCTCTGCGCAAACGTGATCCAAGAGGAATTACGAGCTGTAACATGAAGAGTGAACATGTCTGAGAGCAGATCTAATGTTGATGGAAAGAGTCGAACAGCCACTGAATCAGTCGTTTTTCTCCTTTCTTGTTTTGTAGACATGCATATGTTTCCATAAACCACTACTGCCATACTTGTTAAAAAAATGTATTAATATATATATACACACACACTCTATACAATCAGTGGCATGCGAAAGTTTGGGAACCCCTTGCAGAATCAGTGAAAATGTGAATAATTTGTGACTGTGATGTCTTGTAGTTTCTGTCCAGCAGCTTGTGTTCTGCTGATGTCCAGATGTTTACCTCTCCCGCACAAACTCAGCCATCTCTTTCTGCATCTGTCTTCCCTTCAGCTGTTTCTGCAGCAGAACCTCGAATCCTGATATGCTGGTGTTCCCCTGCGGGTCCTTTCTGTCCTCCTGCATCCTCAGACACAACACGAGAGAGATTCATGTCAGATTATGACAGATGCTTCAGTATTAAGGATGTTCAGAGCACGTCACTCGCTGGCATTTCTACACTTCCTAAAGTTCTTGCTCACCCAGAAATAATCGCAGTAGCTCCACTCGTCTGGTTTGAGCAGCTGCTGTTCAGATATGTGCAGTGGAAGAGGAAACGTCACACTGTTGATCTACAGACGGAAAGAAATCATCCCGAGACACACAACACACAGCAGAACACGCTCTAAACCAGCGTATTACAATCACTAATGCATCAGTTAGATGAGGAGCAAGTCCAGCTCAATAAATGATTAGACAAATAAAGGAGCACTCATTAATTCTAACCCACAGACATGAATAAACACAATCATCCGTGCTCAAACATACACTGTACAACAGTTAAAGTTCATTCAGTATAACTGTGTTCTGTTTGTAATGAATCACTGCACTTGTTTGTGTTTCAGACAGATTGTTAGTTGCATCGAGACACCAGTAGGTGGCGATATACAAGTCACTGAATCATTAATTCAACGACTCTGATTCATTCAGACTTTACAAGTGAGTCACTGAATCATTCATTTGAATTGATTCATTCAAAACAATGATTCATTCAGGAATTAAAGTCACTGGTTTTATGAGTGAGTTATTGAATTGTTAATTTGAACTGATTCGTTAAGAATTATTTACATTTAGTCATTTAGCAGACACTTTTATCCAAAGTGACTTAAACGTGATGCATTCACTTAGTGTTTTTACAGCTTATATAGAGACCAGAAATACATTATTAAAGGTTTCACAGGCTGAAAGTGAAGCTGTGTGTGTTGTGTCTGTCTCGTCTTCAGGGTTTTCAGGAGCTCCTCAAGCATCAGTGTTATCTTTGTCAGTCACAGATATTCTCCAGACTGTAGAGATGCAGGATGACTTCGGTCTGAATGAGCTCATAACACTAATGTTGTCTAATGTCTGAATCTGAATCACGGCAAATGAGGAAATGAAACAGAACTGTCCTGATTCAGCTGTTGAGAAAACTTTATAATAATTCCTCTTTCATGATTGACTGTGACAGAAAGAGATCTGCTCGTACCATGCTCCTCTTCTAGCTCTTACACTGAACGACTGATTTGTGTTGCTTCTTCTGTTTATTCATTATACCAAGCGATCACAACACACTTCTGGAAGATTTCTATCTTCAGTTCAATGCATCTATAATCATGAGTCAAAGATCGGAAAGCATCAGCTGATGACAAATTAAAAGACTTTCATTTCTAAATCTTTATAGTTTGCTAACCACTAGGTTTTACCCATGTGTCAGCAACAAGTGTTAGTCAGGAAGTGAAAGTCATGAAACATATAACATGGAGTATAATCACATATTCTTTTATGTGTTTTAAAGTACAAGTCAGAATAAGTGTATCATTTCATTTTTACATAACTATATCTGTACACTGATGATAAAATAATATCGTCATTGTTCCATAAGTGCAATGTTTCAGTATTAGACTGTATCTTTAAACTCATTTTAATAAGATTCCTGAGTAAATGATGGGAGACGCAGATGTGTGAATATAATCAGTAAGTTCACACGATTAGTTATAACTCGACTCCTGCGAATCCAGATCTTTAGTTTATGCTACACTAATATTTTAACTGAAATCTTTAGTCATCCATGATAGCTTTGATTACTTGGTGTTGTATTAAAATGTCTTGGCACCACACACACACACAGAAGTATTTGTGTAATAATACTTCACTTCTAGAGTATTATTTTGGGGAATCTGTACTTTACTTGAGTTTTGTTACTAACTAAATAAAAGGTAAAAGAACCAAGTACTATTCTTTTTTACAATTCTGCAAATGTGAGTTTACTAAAAATGACTATTTCTTTACATACCAAATTAATTTTTAAAGTTTCTCAGCATTTAGAAAATATTAATGAAATAGATCATAATATGATATCATAATATTATATTATTTCATATTATTTCAACAGTTTGCTTTAGGACAATGATAAAAGCCAATTGTTTAATTGAATAATTTTGAGAATAATTATTTAATTTAGTTGTTTTTAACATTATAAAGAGATGGATGCAGAACCACTCATTAGGAAAGTGAGCGATGTCGGTGTGTTTGCTGAGCGTCTGAGATGAGTTTGTTTCTCTGAGGTACTCACAGTCACTGTGGATTCACACTCCTGCGTCCGGCTGGGTGACGTCGAGACAGCGCTCTGACAGAAGACACAAAACTGAGCGTCACACATCGTGTCCTCTGCACCCTGAGCTCATCAGGAGAAACGTGATGACATCTGCTGCACCTTTAGTAAACACCCCTGTCTTCTATTGGCTGGGTGGACAGATAGTCCCGCCCCCAAACCCATGTCATTGGTGGAGCTGATGTTGCTGTGTCGACGGGATGCAATGTTTTTAGAGCAGCACACAGGTTTCTTTAGTTTTTTTCAGGACCGTGAGTTCGTCTACTAAAGCCAGACCTTTGACTAACAGCATATGTGCATTACAGCTGATCCTGGCCAAAAACACTCACTTAAACAAGAAGAAAACACCTGACCAACCTCTCGACTGACGTGAGAAAAACTATGTAATACGTGCTGATTATTTCACTGACAAACATTCAAACATGAACGAGACGTCCAAGTTCTTCCTGAAATCCTTCCTCGTTTTATCATTCTAGTACGTTTCCTGATCGACTGATTAAAAGCACCTGAGCAGCAGATCAGATCAGAGTTTGGTAGATTGAGAAAATGCTTTACACTAAAATCTTATCAATCATATGTTGAATCATCACTGAATCAATATTGAGTCTCCAGTGGATTTTGATACGGATGGAGAGGTGTGTTAAAATGACTTGTGGCTACTGAAGTTATGGGATTAAATCAGATTTTTGAGAGAGATCAGCTGTACCTGTGAATCTGTGCTGGTCTTCCGCAGAACCACATGTGACGGCTCAGTCTGATGCAACAGACCGCCATTATCATGAAATCCATTCACTGGAGAGAAGAAAACACTGCCATGAGATTTAGAGCCAGGACAGATCAGCACAAGGTCATGTGACAAAGCAAAGACGCAGAGCAGTGTGTAATGAACTTACACTTCTACTGTGGCCTGAATCAGTGCAAGACTCCTCTGAATTGAATTCATATGGTGTTTGCGACAAAACATACTAAACTCATATGGGATTGAACAACATAAAAGAGAGCAAATGATGACAGAATGATCATTTTTGGGTGAACTATCCCTTTAATAGCTCCAGTAAGAGAGCCGGCAGCTGAAGAACAACACGGTGGATGTATTTATTTATTATAGTTGTGCACCGATGTCAGTTTTATCATGACACATCTCTACGAGCTGATGTTCATACAGCAGTACCTGTCAGGACCGAGCTCTTGTGTTTCACCGGTGTTTGTGAGCAGTCAGGCCAGATGGACGGACGCTCCCATGTTGTCTCTGAAAAACAAGAGAAATCAAGCCATTTCTTATTAATTACATCATCTGTTTTCTTCTGAAGGGAGGAAACAATTCTGCTGAATAAACGTCACATCAGTAATAATGTAATGCACGATGCTCTCACAGCGGCCGGATCAGATGTTCACAGACAAACACCAATCAATCCTTCCAAAAAACAGTTTCAGGAACGATCGACAGAGATTTACTAAATACCTGTTTTGAGCAAGTCTCCCTCGGGCCATTTTTGGTCATTTTATTAGCAGTGAATCAAATCATCCTCTGATTTAACACTAAGGATTTCAGTTCAACTCAAATGACAGAAATGAGAACCGATCAAATGCAGAGGCTTTTAATGTGAAGGTGAAAATACTCTACATCAGACCTGCATATAAAGCTTCATGAACGAAGCATTGCTTAGAATGTTTTCTTAATAAAGTGCAATGCATGCACCTGATTAGATTTATTGTCTTCATTACAGAACTATATTTTGAGTAATCGTAACATGCGTCCTCTGTGCATATGCAATCATGAAGAAAGTTTAGAAATTTACTGAGCTACGGCTATGAAACAGAGAAGCTGGTTACTAAGCAACAAGCATCTGAGAAGCTGATTAGTCTAATGATTTACTTCAGACGAGCGCTGGGCTCCACATCTACTGTATTGTTGTAGTTTGTGCTGAGCAGAACGCTGTGTCACGCTCCTCCAATCTGTGACGCATGTCGTGTTTCAGATCTGTGAGAGATGAATAATGGCCTAGTTCTGAGTTCTGTATCATCTCTGCTGTTCCTCCAGCTACTGCTGCGTGTTGAAACAAACAAATAGGAAACTGATTTCATCTTCATACACGTAACAAGCAGCACATATAAACTACTGGCATCGAATTCAGTCTGAGTAATCAAAACGATCTGACCCTGAGGTTTAACTTCAATTTAATTGATATGATTTAGGAAAATGGACACAACTGATGCCTGATATATGACGTGTAAACACTGTGTTCTGTAGTTTGAGCATGAGAGTATCTCTACACTGGTTCAACCAATGGCGTGAGACTGGGGCGGGGCTAATGGTTGTCTTGACCAATGAAAGTGCTCAGGAAACCTGTTTGATAATGAATATTACTTTTTGCTAATTTTGTTGTTGCTAATGTATTGAAGCCCACCACAAAATAAAATAAAAATAATAAAATAAAATAGTAATTGCAACTTTTTAAACTAATTTTGACTTCAATTACTTAAAGTTCTGCATTTATATCTCAAAATTATATTTTTATATCTCATAATTATGCATTATCATAATTCTGTTGATATCTCATAATTCTGCATTAATATTTTGCAATTCCAAATTTATATTTCACAATTCTGTATTATCTCATAATTCTTCATCTCTATTTCCTAATTCTGTGTTTATATCTCATAATTTTGCATTATCTCATAATTATTTCTATGCATTTACATCATAATTCTGCATGAATATCTTGCAATTCTCAGTTTATATCTCACAATTCTATAATAATTATGTTTCTATTTTGTAATTCTGCATTAATATATCATAATTCTGCATCATCTCATAATTATGTGTATATCTCAAAATTCTGCATTATCTCATAATTCTGCGTCTATTTTGTAATTCTCAGTTTATATCTAATACTTCTGGCTTTTTTTTCTCAAAACTGTGAGAAAAAGTCAAAATTCTAACATAAAACAAGAAACACACTATTATCTTTGTGTTTTTATCTTATGGCAGAAACAAGCTTCCATATATATGCTACAGAAATGTATGCATGTATGCAAGATTAGCTTCCTCTTCTTTGTCCCTCTCATGTAGTCCAGCTGTCTCTGTTAGATCTCAGTGGGCTTCCTGATCTCCCCACTGCAGGTTAGTGAGGTTGATCTGAAACGAGCGGTTTAATTATTCATTTATTTATTCATATTCATGCGTGTTCCCCAGCAGAAAACACATTCACTAAACCACAGCCGAGAAGAGGCCACACACACACACACACACTCTCTCTCTGTGTTTGTGTTTGTGTGAGACAGAGTGTGTGTGAATGAGTAACGCACACACACAGAAGTTCATAACATGCTAATAATCATTAATCACGCTGCACTGGATCTGGAGGCTGTGACCAAATGCTGGCTGATTTCAGTTTCTCTTAATCACAGAGTTTGTAGGATTATTATAATTGGTTGGTTAGAAGACTGATTTGTTATCTTTCTTTCACACCTTGTGTGCTCTCTCTGTTTCACAGTTTAGCTTGAGTAATAATAAGGAGCGAATGTCACCTAACCTGCCCAGTTCACAGGTGGAGTTCTGTTTTAGGTGCTAATGGCAAGCTTTGAAATGCAAGAGATATAATGGAAACCATAAGTCAGATAATTCATTATGAGAAGATGAATGTGTTCATTATTAAATGTCAAGTACCTAAATGTGTATCTCCAGGGCCCGGTTCCCCAAAAACGTTCTTATCGCTAAGTAGTTCTTAACCTATTCCTTAACCTCTCTCTTAACCTTATGTCACGATTCCCGACACGTTCGTACGCTAAGTATATCTTCTGTAAGCCACACTTTCGTAAGGTTGGTCTGGAGCATTCGTAATCTCTCTCTTAGTGTTGTTTGAGCTCAAGACGCCACTGTACAGCAGTCTTTAGAAACCAGCGCAGCGCAGTACAAGTCAAACTATGGTATGTTGACAATGTTGTGGCTCAACAATGATTTTATGTTATGGACATTTTAAGACTCATAATAAAATATGTTCGCAAAGGATACAGGCCTATTTATGAAGTTGACTTTATGTGGGATCAGAACTAATATGGTGGTAATTAGCCTAGGCTTTTTTGTAATGTAAAGCATTTAAATTGGCAATCACTTTTGATAATTAAAATCTGGCAAGGCTAAGATCTATAAATTTGTAATCATGGTGGTGTCCAGTAAGCGACCAACTATGTTTTTTTTTTTTTGCTACAGAGAGCTTCATCGAGGTCGTGGGAGAGGGCTACGTCCTAATCAAGACCTCTGTGTGGAGGTGCGTCCACACTGTCACCAACGCCCTTCTGCGCCATGCCGGGGATTACATCCCTATAGCCAATCCATCAGTGATTGATCAGCCGTACATATCGTGAAAGGGAGACGCGGCCATAAACGTGCAGGTTATAGTGGACCCAGAGCCATATAGAGTGAGAGTTGCGACAACTCCATTGACTCCAATGGAACGCTTTTCTTACAGCAATGGCGGCTCGTGGAGCCTCTAAATAGTTCCCGGAAGTAGCAGCAAACCGATGCCGCGCCGTAGAGATGCAGCAGAACAAACCGTTCGCGACGCACTTTTAAAAGGTAAGACGTCAAAATAATACGATTGTATATTACCAGTACATCTAAATAACAATAAATTGTAAGTTAAAACCTTCTGGTAGATTATTACTCATTAAATGAGTAGATTTAAGGGATGTTATCAGATAACTAACAGATTAGGATTGGAGCTGAATAAAGTTAGTAACGAACACCCTATAAATTGTAAAATCTGTTCTCTTAATTCAGTTTCATCCATCGTGTTTTCATCCAACGTTAGTTAGCTAACGTTACATAGCCTATTACGTTAGTTCAATATAACGTGTGACAGCGGTGAGTGGAAGTGGTAAAAATGAGGCTATAACGTTTGTTCCTTATTACACGTATTAAATTCCTTAATGATAAAATACACCCTATTGATATACATTTAGAGTGAATTGAGTTTGCAAAAACATGGGTGGAGTGTTTTTTAGTCATTGTGATTCATTGACTATTACCTGTCTATATTATATAATAATACTGTATTATATACTTAAACTTGTTAGTGTATAAAAGTAACATACTGTGGGTGCTGGTGGGGTGGATTAGTGGTGCCACTGGACTGTTCTGGGATGGAGCGTCAGTGATGATCTTTATTTTTCTTAGTGCTGCCTTTGCATTGTTTGATATTTTTTTTCTTGTTTCTTTAATTTTTTTTAATAGACCCAGGTATCTGGCTGATGGTTGACTGGGCAGTGTCACCTGTCCCTGTCTCTCCTCTCTAGCCATGTCCTTTTTCTTCACTGTCACTTTCCCTTCTCTGAGTGTCCTCGTTCTTTTTTCCTTCTTCTTTTCCTTTGAAACTGATAGAGGCAGAATACATGGTATTGCTAATTTTAAAGGTGCCATCTGTAATGTTTGGCAAAAAAAATCAAGTCATACTCCACATTTCATAACAGATGGGGGCAGTATGCCTCAATAAAGTGAATTGGTCTACTCTAGAGTAACAAACGAGAAACGGCATAGTCTCTATGCTCCGCCCCTACTTTCACAACAACACTACAGCCATAGCCGAAGCCTAACTGTGCGTTCACACCGCCGGCGTCGAGAGCGTCAAAAATCGCTCTTGCCGCTCTGCTCACGACGCTGAAGAAAGATTTGTGAGCGCTCAGATGCTCTGACGTAGATCGAATGATTATTTTGTATTTAAAGCGGCCGCAAAGCAAACAAGCTTGTTGATCTCATGCAGACTAACCACAAGGAGTTATAACCTCATTAAATATTGTTGTGGACGAAATATTAGGATCCTTTACTTAAAATGAACAATCTCAGACACCTTGGTCCACGTATCACTTTTAATTTATTTTTTATGTCCCTGTACGCAAACAGGGACACATCATAGATTAATACAAACGCTAAAAAGCAATAATCAACCTGTCCTTTATTCTGCTTGAGAACTAATGTGTCAACTCTCAAGCATTCACCGTGAGACACACGCAATTGACTCTTTTCACACGCTTTCACGCCACACATCAATTTTTTCACGCACAGAAAAACCACGAAGCAAAGAGGACACGGAGACCAACAGACTAGACAGAGCAGGTTAGTTATGATATAATAAAATGGGTAACGTTAAGTTATAGCTAATTATCAAATGCAGCTAGGGTTAGCCATCGATAACATTAGCACGTTTATCGAACAGCCTTCGATACATTTCTATGTTATAACTTCCCGAAAACAAATACACAAACATATAAAACAAACTTCTAGTGAAATACTAACAGCATCTAACTTACTGTTAGAAATGTTGCAAGTTCTGAGTCGAACCTCATTTCTTTGAAAGCAGCAGAGGTGTCAAGTAACGAAGTACAAATACTTCGTTACTGTACTTAAGTAGAAATTTGGGGTATCTATACTTTACTCGAGTAATTATTTTTCAGACGACTTTTTACTTCTACTCCTTACATTTTCACGCTAGTATCTGTACTTTCTACTCCTTACAATTTAAAAAATAGCTTCGTTACTGCTATTTCATTCCGGCTTGTTATCATTCAGAGAAAAAAAAAAACCTATCCAGATAAAGCGCGCCATCCTGATGGAGTGAATTTGATTGTGGTTGGATGAGAAGTAAGTACAAACATATACAATTCCGACACCCTATTGGTCCATACGCGATCCATCACACCTGCACATGACACAACACATCACAGTCCAGCAAGGACATAGCCAGTTTTGGGTTCGTTTATCAAAAAATATATTTCTTAAAGGGTTGGCTATGGAACCGGTATCCGATCGCCTCAGAGTCAGTCCGCTTAAATTTCAAATGAAACCGGCGTCAGACTCAGACCAGTCTCCTCCCCCTTCTTTCGGTGCTCTTCAAACCGCAGACCGCGGAGGAGCAGCGCGAGCTCAAACAGAGACAGAGGACACAAGGTGTGTGTTTATCGATAGATTGTTAGAATATCTGTTTCTGTGAAGTTCTTTGTCATAAATACAGTTTACAAAAGGTCACGAAGAAGCAGTCGGTTTCTCATCTACTGTAAAGTTTTCGCTTGTCACCGCTCATCACGAAACAGCTGTTTCCTCCAGCGAAAATCTAGCCCTTAACACATATGAACGAACACATACTTTAATTAAACTTATTTAAATATACTTCATTTAATCGTACGTACTTTATACATACACTACTGTGCAAAAGTCTTAGGCAGTATTTTCACTTAAAAGAATGGCGTTCAGTTATTTATATATTTTGCTGTAGTGTGTCAGTATAAAATATCAGTTTACATTTCCAAACATTCATTTTGCCATTGTCAAACTGCTTGTGCATTCATAATCGCACTAGATTATTATTAAAATTAATGGCAAACTGATATTTCCTACTGACACACTACAGCAAAAGATACAAATAACTGGCTTGAAACCCATTTTTTTGGGGTGAAAATACTATTCTTTCTTTTCCATAAGACTTTTGACACAGCAGAAACATTATGTGTGCTTTTGTATTAAATAATGACCCAGATTGTGAAATACATTTATTAGCCTTAGATTAAGGGAAGCACAACTTGGGAAATGAGAGCATCCAAGGTGAAAGCTATGGATTTATTTTAAATATTTGTAATGTTCTTTAATGTTATCCATAGTTTTTTTTTTTGTTGTATCGGTTCAGGCACCGTTTAGGCGCCGGTACCGTTTTAAAAGTATCGAAAAGGCACTGGACCCTACTTAAAAGTTATTATTTCTCACTACTGGCTCATTTACCAAATGGGTGCTTTCTCTTCGTCCTCCACAAATTAAGCTACTGTAGGTAGTTGGGTAGCGATTGATGACGCAAATGACAATGTTGTGATATCTAGGCTATAGAGCATCACAGTCCCACCCACAGCTGGTGCCGGAACTAAAAATTCAATGCAATTTCTGTGTTGACTTTTTGCACGGTAGACTTATCAGTGCAGTCATGATCTCCTTGGCTGCCATTGTGAGTTTTGCAGGGAGGTTGGTAACTTTAGTTAGCATTATCGTCCACTTCAGCTAGGCTACTATAGCTTTCATATGAAATGAGTCATATCAAGCATTTTATAATGCCACTGTCAAAACAATATTTAGCCTAGGCATACCTTTTTGTGCATTTACTGAACATTTGTGTAATGGCAACGACATATGTTGACGACTGAGCGGTGATTTCAGTCAGGTACAAAGCACTGCACCATGTTGCTGACGTTATTGTTAACCACTTTCACACACGCACACAATATAAAATACACGATGATAAATGTAAAAATCAATACACAGTACATATATAAAACACTATTAATTTACACGATTAATACTGAAAGAACTGCTATTACTGCACATTCACTATATAAAATAAAATTCACTGGAGGAAAAAGTTCGCGCGGGCGGCCGTCATCAGATTTGGATGTCGCTCAAAAGGCTCGTTGCCTCGTTCGCAGTTGTGGCTTCAGTCAAATTCAATGAGGTGCGGTGGTTTATGGGATGAGTAGTTCCTGCGCTCGAAATGAAAATATGTACACAGTCTTGTACCTTTGACTTTTTTGGATTTTGTCTTAATTTTTTTACTCAAAATGATATGTTATATGCTTATGAGTTCAGCCGTAGCTGGTTATCCTCACACATGCTCTAAAACTCTTTAGATACGGATTTTTCCGAAAGTGAATGGGAGAAATGAATGGGAAATTTACTTCCGGCACCAAAGCTCTCTAGGGCTGTGGGTGGGACTGTGAAGCTCTATATCAACTTTGTAACTCGTTCCCCCCCAAACACTGGACATAGCAGACGTATGTACCGAATACAAGAAGCTATCAATCAAGAAGGTATCAGGATTATGAGTTATTTTTCATTTTTAGTTTTTGATTAATCACTTGTATTAATCATTCATTTTGACAGCACTTTAATGTTTATTATAAATAGTCAACCACACAAGAGTAATTGTTTTTTAGCCTGCACCTATGTTCTTGTCCATTGCCCTCACAGATTCCTGCAGCTAAGCTTGGATGTACATTTACATTACATTTAAAGGTTATTGATGACATGGCTCTGAAGTTTGACTTTTTGCACCATAACAATACTTATTGGCAACTAGTCATCATATCTCTAGTCCTTTAATGTATTTGCATTGTACTAAAATGAGTTCATTTTCAATGGGCATATATGTGGCTGAAAAAGGTAGCCTAGTGCATCCCAAATTTTTCAACATTAACATTTTAATATAACATTATAGTAATTACGGCCTTTAGAAAAATGTTTTTTTGAGGAGGTGGGGTAGTGCACAATAGGCCCCTGTGGCACGGCCCAAGCTTTTGTTCTTAATGGCATTTTTTTTCCTTACATTACTTTTACTTTTATACTTTAAGTAGTTTTTTAAACCAGTACTTTTACACTTTTACTTGAGTAAAAAGCTTGAGTTGATACTTCAACTTCTACAAAAGTCTTTTTAAACCCTAGTATCTATACTTCTACTTGAGTAATGAAAGCCAATACTTTTGACACCACTGGAAAGCAGTGCCGATGTTTACTCTGGGCGGCTCCTTTTCTTATCGGATTTGATTTGTGATTCCGAGCGCGGTTGTTTCCCTGTAGCGGGTGGTGGTGGTAGAGGTCTCTTGCCAAGGGCTTGAGACATCCTTTCTCTCTCTTCCCTGAACTGAAATGAAATACTGTGCTGTACTTTCCACACGATTGACATCAGGTTCAAGTACACGCTCACAAGCCGTGCGAGTTATTCGTGTATTGCAGGTTGGTTGGTGGTTATGTTGCCCGCATACCGCCTCCCATGGCTGAAACTGGTATTACGACACCTGTCAGGCCGGGGCTAGTAATGCTAATGCTAATTAAGGTTGATATCTCTGCAGCACTATAACTTGACATTTTTTTAATGACATCATCGCCCTTATTTCTTCTCATTCTTTTGATACGTGTAGGTCATGTTATGGATATTTTTACCTCAATTTTTGCATATGGCACCTTTAAATATTGAAAATATCAATTTGCCTGCAGAGTGACTTCAGTTTAGTTTCCACAGACAACTTTTTTTTACTTCATACAGTACATATCACATGGTGGTTAAATGCACAGTTATAGGTAACACTGATGACTCCCTGCAATGTCTCACCATGAGTCTCAGCTCCCTGGGTTTTGCAAGGCTTTGCTTGTTCCTTATTTCTAGTAAATCATTTTCAATGTAAAAAAGTGCAAATAAATTTAAGTATAATTACCTAACAATTTTTTGTTGTTGTAATTTTTATTTATATTTAGATTGCTCCTGCTGACTTGAGCCAACCATTATTTTCTCCTCTCTATGTCAGTGGGGAAGCCATACATTCGCACACCTTCCTCTGACCGAGTGGAGCATCCCCATGCAGCACAGTAAACCACGGTGGAGACTATGCAAGGACAACATGAAAGAAAGGACACATACAAAATGCTTGTCATGCTATTAAATTTATTAGAAATGTATTCATGAATTGCTGTAAATAGTTAATTGTATTTATTTGAATAAAAATACAAAGTAATCTCGTAATATATAATTACAATTTAAAATAACTGTTTTCTATTTTAAAATGTAATATACTCCTGTGATGCCAACCTGAATTTTCAGCATCATTACTTTTGAATGGCAGTGTACATGTTTATATACGAGTATGCTTAAGTTGTTTTAAACCTGAATATATTGTGTACATGAATAAGTATTGTAAGAATTATACTACATATAATATATATATTATTTATAATACATAATTATATTACTATATGTAATTGTAAGAATTATAAACAGTAAGCTTCATTTTACATTTATTTAACATGCTAATTACTGCTGCTAACAGTTAATTGACCCATAGTGCGGTGCGAGCTGAAAATCACCTGTCACCAGCCTGTCTCTGTACTACCTGAAAGTCATCAATATGACATTAGTTAACATGAGATCAGTGAAAAAAAAGGACAATATGTAACGTAAAAAGGCAACAGCAACCCGTGTTTATACAACTTAACGTTAGCATGAAATACGTTTTTAAAATAACGGTACTTGAACACATCCTCAAATATTACCCGATTTGATATTTTATAAACAACATTGCTGTAACTACATACTCATGCTACATACATATGTCAGTGTGTTGTATAAATATATAAAATAAATGCATTTATTGACTCCTTATTACCAGAAATCGCAGTTCTGTCACTCTACTCTATCAGTTTGAATGGCCGCCAACGCACTTCCTGGAACTATTTGAAGTCTACACGAATCACGTGACAACCAAACATTTCGAACTTCCGTTGTCGCAACTCTCTCTCTACATGGCTCTGAGTGGACCATATGGGTGTGATCTCCGACCTGGTGGTGAGGCCCATTCAAGTTCCCCTGACGAGAGGCTTGGTGCCCTTTTTTACGTTGCTTCCGCATCATATTCTGTATCTAACTCTCTCTCTCTCTGTTCATTGTAGATAGGTTGCTTTTTATTGAAAACATTAACCAATGGCAATCAATACTGCATTAAATGGAGGTAACTGCAGCTGCTTGCCAATCAATTCTGATTGTAAAGTACCTTACCATTAATATAAAAGTGTATTACATAATTTTTAGAAGTTGAAGAAGTGACACAAGTGGCACAACGGAATAAGGAGGGTGGATTATTAGCAAGGGATACCCGGTAACATATCGTGTGAACATATTACTGACCATTTGATCATTTAATTTATAGTCTATATTTTACTGATAACTTAAACTATGTTAAAATAAACGTTACTGTAATAATTTGAGGAATGTTTCATTTGCATAGAGCGTGTTGTCTTTCTTAATGCTGTATTGCACCTTCGCGTGAAGTGGAAAATCGATTCCTGAGCAATCGATGCCAACTAATTCAGCACCCTCGCTTTGGACAGCGCTCTTGTGACGTCAGACGTTAAGAAGCTTCCTGAGGGACACTTCGGGAACACACTTAGGAACATAAACAACTGTGGTAAGATATATCTTTCAAGGCTTCTTAGCGCGCTAAGAGTGAGCGTTATCAGGGAACCGGGCCCAGATCTTTAAATCAGTATTCCAGAGTCTTCAGAGTCTTCCACTCAGTTTGGTAACAATACAATAATACAAAATAAATAAAAAAATAATAATAATAATAACTTTTTTTGTTTGTGTAATTGTTAGTAAATTTGACAAATAATTACAGAAACAATGCAAGTAACACAGATAATTAAACATTATATTTTGAAGCAAGAAAGACAAAGTATTTTCTTAAAAAAAAACTTTTTGTTTTTAAATCTCTCTCTCTCTCTCTCTCTCTCTCTCTCTCTCTCTCTCTCTATATATATATATATATATATATATTATACTGTTAACATAATTAAATCTTTTTTTTTACGTCCTCTTTTAATGTCCTCATTATTTATTATTTAAAAATACATTCAATTCATACATATTGTACACTGATTTCTATGATGAGCATTTTTTTTTTTTTTTTTTTTTGGGCATAAAGTCATGATAAAATTCTCTATTAAAAAAACATTACAATACTTTTTCAGGAATAATTAAGACATGCTCACTTGCTTATTTTTGAATTAAAATATATATGTATATATATATATATATATATGTGGCCCTATTAATGGTGCTGTGGTCGGAGTCTCTTACCGTTGCTGACGGTGTTGACGTAGTATCTGCGTCCCTGCGGTGACATGTAGCACTTCCAGTCTCTGGGCAGCGGCTCGTCCAGAGGAGACATCGAGGACAGCTTCTACAGCACAAGGGGAATACATGATATCAAAACTTCAGAAGAAGCTTCATGTTCAGAGCTTAAATACACAGTCCATCTGTTATAACTGACAGGTTCACAAGCACAGATACAGTGACCCGGAAAAGACAGCTTCAGAATCAAGCTCCTTTATTGGCATTGATGATTACATGAAGAATCTATAACTTCCATAAAGCCACTAAGGGTTCTTCATAGTGGAAAAAGCTTCTTTAGATTATCAAAATGTTCCACAGAAATGGTTCTTTATGTCACTGATAGAAATGACTAACATTTCTAAAAAATAAAAAAATAAAAACTTTATTTTTAGTCAGGAAACTTTGCAAATCACGACTCATAGAATCAGAGATACAGACTCAACCTGGTTTCCGTCTGGTTTTTCCTGATGATAAACAGATCTTGTGGAACACAAACGATCGTCTCTCATCACGTTCACATATAGCTTGATGAACTTCTGTTATAAATGACTATTGTTGCTCATGGGATGCGGCCGTGTTAAATTAAATAAAGTGTTTTCTCCCTGTAAGCAAAGGAGTAAGTGATTACATTAATTTCCCAAGGCTTTGTTGAGTTATGTCTGTCAGACTGTATGTCATAGACGACGAATATAACTGCAATAAAGTGCCCTTCAGAATATATATGTGTGTGTGTGAGCAGCGTGTTGTTTTTGTGTCTAAATGAGGAGACACATTGGTTCCCACAGCCACTTCTTCACGGCTCATTCAGACTCTGATGTCCTGCTCTGAAAATCAGGAATTATTTGTCAAACACTCCAGGAGAGAATGCTTTGAATACTGAACTCTTGTAGATAAAGTCTTCAGGAGCTTCAGTATTTACAGCTTTGAACTCTCATTACCTTCACAGGTCTGTTATCGGACAATTCTCCCTTTTCTGTCCAAGATACTAGAAAAGGGGGTATCCTCACAATTATATTCCTTCTTAGAGAAATATCTGTGAGGATTTCCAGTCAGGATTTAGACCGTATCATAGTACTGAAACTGCTCTCCTTAGAGTTACAAATGATCTGCTCTTATCATCTGATCGTGGGTGTATCTCTCTATTAGTTTTATTGGATCTTAGTGCTGCGTTTGACACAATTGACCACAACATTCTTTTGCATAGACTTGAACACTTTGTTGGCATCAGTGGAAGTGCATTAGCATGGTTTAAATCGTACTTATATGATAAAAAGCTCAATGAGTAGTAATTTCCTACTGGTAGATTATATAAAAAAAAAAAAACAGAAGTGTTAATTATTGGACAAAATACCTCTGCATGTAATAAACTAAAGCACAGTGGAAATGATGGCAGTGCTGTCAATTCTTTATCATCAGGCGTGCAATTTGATAACAATCTTTCTTTTGAAAACCACATTTGTAGCACTTGTAAAATGCTCTCTAAACTCTGTAAATTTTATACTATCTAGAATATCAAAATCAACTGCGGGTAGCAGATCCTTTTCCTTTTAACCACCCAAACTCTGTAACAATCGACCTGCCGTTGTTTGGGAGGGGATACATGTCAGTTTAAATCTAGATTAAAGACCCATCTCTTTAACCTGGCTTACACATAACATACTAACACATTTTTACAAAACTGATTCCAAAAAAGTTGGGACACTGTACAAATATTTAATAAAAAAATGAATTGAATAATTTACAAATCTCATGAACTTATATTTTATTCACAATAGAATATAGATAGATATCAGATGTTGAAAGTGAGACATTTTGAAATGTCATGCCAAATATTGGCTCATTTTGGATTTCATGAGTGCTACACATTCCAAAAAAGTTGGGACAGGTAGCAATAAGAGGCTGGAAAAGTTAAATGTACATATAAGGAACAGCTGGAGGACCAATCTGCAACTTATTAGGTCAATTGGGAACATGATTGTGTATAAAAAGAGCCTTTCAGTGTCTCTCAGAAGTCAAGATGGGCAGAGGATCACCAATTCCCCCAATGCTGTGGCGAAAAACAGTGGAGCAATATCAGAAAGGAGTTTCTCAGAGAAAAGTAGCAAAGAGTTTGAAGTTATCATCATCTACAGTGCATAATATCATCCAAAGATTCAGAGAATCTGGAACAATCTCTGTGCGTAAGGGTCAAGGGTCAAAACCATACTGGATGCAGTGACCTTCAGCTCTTAGACAGCACTGCATCACATCCAGGAATGATACTGTAATGGAAATCACAACATGGGCTCAGGAATACTTCCAGAAAACACTGTCAGTGAACACAATCCACCGTGCCATTCACCGTTACCAGCTAAAGCTCTATAGGTCAAGAAAGAATCCATATCTGAACATGATCCAGGAGCGCAGGTGTTTTCTCTGGGACAAGGCTCATTTAAAATGGACTGTGGCAAAGTGGAAAACTGTTCTGTGGTCAGACGAATCAAAATTTGAAGTGCTTTTTGGAAAACTGGGACGCCATGTCATCCGGACTAAAGAGGACAAGGACAACCCAAGTTGTTATCATCGCTCAGTTCAGAAGCTGCATCTCTGATGGTATGGGGTTGCATGAGTGTGTGTGGCATGAGCAGCTTACACATCTGGAAAGATGAGCATCATCAATGCTGAAAGCTATATCCAAGTTCTAGAACAACATATGCTCCCATCCAGACCTCGTCTCTTTCAGGGAAGACCTTGCATTTTCCAAAATGACAATGCCAGACCACATACTGCATCAGTTACAACATCATGGCTGTGTAGAAGAAGGATCCAGGTCTGAAATGGCCAGCCTGCAGTCCAGATCTTTCACCCATAGAAAACATTTGGCTCTTAATAAAGAGGAAGATGTGACAAACAAGACCTAAGACAGTTGAGCAACTAGAAGCCTGTATTAGACAAGAATGGGACAACATTCCTATTCCTAAACTTGAGCAACTTGTCTCCTCAGTCCCCAGACGTTTGCAGACTGTTATAAAAAGAAGAGGGGATGCCACACAGTGGGAAACATGGCCTTGTCCCAACTTTTTTGAGATGTGTTGATGCCATGAAATTTAAAATCAACTTATTTTCCCTTAAAATTAGACATTTTCTCAGATTAAATGGTAAATGGACTGCATTTATATAGCGCTTTCAACAGACCACATGGCCATCCAAAGCGCTTAATTTTGCTTCTCATTCACCCATTCACACACCAACTGCGGTGTCTTCCATGCAAGGCACATCCAGCTCGTCAGGAGCAGCTGGGGTTAGGTGTCTTGCTCAGGGACACCTCTACACTTGGTCAGGTGGAGCCAGGGATTGAACCAGCCGGTTTGTAGACAACCTACATGAACCACTGAGCCACTACTGCCCCAATATCATTAAACATTTGATAAGTCATCTATGTTGTATTCTGAATAAAATATTGAAATGTATAACTTCCACATTATTGAATTCTGTTTTTATTCACAATTTGTATAGTGTCCCAACTTTTTTGGAATCGAGTTTGTAATATTCAACTCCATTAAAGGATTTTTTGGCTGCATTAATAGGTCAACCGGAACCGGGAACACTTCATTGTTATTCCAAGGTCACTGCAGTCACCCGGATCCAGTACGTATCCAGACCAGATGGTGGATCAGCACCTAGAAAGGACCTCTACTGCCCTGAAAGACAGCGGAGACCAGGACAACTAGAGCCCCAGATACAGATCCCCTGTGAAGTCCTCGTCACCTCGATGACCATCGGCTCCAGACCACAGGAAACAGACAAGACTTCTGCACCTGTGTTGCAGTCAGGAATTAAACCACGCCATGCTGGTTTCGACTGGCTCCCAAATTGACCCTGGTTTCTCCCAAGATTTTTTTTCTACATTTCTGTCACCGATGGAGGTTTCACGAGTTCACCCTTACATCTAATCTGAAGGCAAATAGTAGGCATATTTTGGCGTGCTGTCCTGGGGGAGGGGTCCGGGCCCGGAGCATAGCCCGAACCCAAATAACTCCCCATCCCAATTTGGGATAAATAGATTAGAAGTGAGGAGTTGGGGTGGAGGAGGGTCGCCGAAAAACTGTCGTGGGACAGGGAGGTAGGAAGACTGGATATATATACGCTTGCGAGCTATAAGATGATTAGCTAAACGAGATGCACCTGTGCCAAATTGGATGATTATCTGATCGTGCTTCTCCCGAACTTTGTTAATAAAACCACATTTTTCTGTTGTTTTACTCTTGCATTATCGATACACTAATTTCCCGTTTAATACTGTAAAGTTGCTTTGACACAATCTGTATTGTAAAAAGCAGCATATAAAAGAAATAAAGAGCGTGAGTCAGTGTGACTCCAGGAGTCCAGATCCTAAACTTTGACTTCATGTTCAGAGAATCTCAAGACATCATGAACGAGCTCTGTGTGAGTCAGGCTCTCCTGAGCTGTGCATGAGGAGCCCAGCGGATCCACCCAACATGTGTGTGTGTGTGTCTGTGTGTGTGTGAAAGAGAGTGTGTGTGTGTGTGTGTGTGTGAGTGTAAGTGTGCTCTTGTTTTTGTGACATATCAGGACACAACTCTGTATAATGACATGGGTATGACACAGGTATTACAAGGAGAGGGTGACTTATGAGGACATAACCCATGTCCCCATTTTTCAAAACACTTATAAATCATACAGAATGAGTTTTTTTGAGAAAGTAAAAATGCACAAAGTTTCCTGTGAGGGTTAGGGTTAGGTGTAGGGTTGGTGAAGGGAGATAGAATATACAGTTTCTACAGTATAAAAACCATTACACCTATGGGATGAACACACTTTACACAAAAACAAACATGTGTGTGTGTGTGTGTGTGTGTGTGTCTCTGTGTGTGTGTGTGTGTGTGAGTGAGTGTGTGTGAGTGAGTGTGTGTGTGTGTGTGAGTGAGTGTGTGTGTGTGTGTGTGTGTGTGTGTGTGTGAGAGAGAGAGAGAGAGAGAGAGAGAGAAAGAGAGAGAGAGAGTGTGTGTGTGTGTGTGTGTGTGTGTGAGTGAATGAGTGAGTGTGTGTGTGTGTGTGCATGTTATTTATTTATTTATATATACTACAAATACTATTATTATTATTTTTATTATTAATAAAAGGCAGTTTATTTAATGAAAATATATATAATTATAATAATATTAATAATAGTAGTTATTATTATTAACCAACATAATAATATAAGTACTAAATATTACTAATAATGCTATTTATTGAAAATAAAATAATTAGTAATAGCAATAGCAATACAATTATTTATTCATAATAATGATAATAATAATAATAATACAATTCTAGACTGCTAATTTAACTAATAGGCAGAATCTTTGTTTTTTAATTAATTTTATTCTTAACTACTCTTCTTTTTAATATAATCATTTTATTATACTTATTGTGATTAATTATATTACTGTAATAACATAATAACACAATAATAACACTAATATTTTTTATTAAAAAAAAATAATAATAATTATAATTAAATCTTTCTTGTTTTCTTATTAATCTTTCTCAATAATAATAAAAGAAAGATTGTTATCCTTATAGTAATAACAATATGATTAATAATCATAAAAATGACAAATTAATACTCATTAATTGAAAGAAATAAAATAATGAAGTAATAAAAATACAACAATTTTTGCATAAAGATTAATAATCTGTACTGATTTCATTAAAAGCCAAG
The DNA here is from genome assembly GCF_003368295.1 of Carassius auratus. NCBI lineage: Eukaryota > Metazoa > Chordata > Actinopteri > Cypriniformes > Cyprinidae > Carassius > Carassius auratus. The sequence continues at coordinate 518,172 of NC_039296.1, forward strand.
CTATTGTTCCTTATGACTGTAACATTTCTCCAAAATTGTGCAGGAGTTGTTTCTTTGGAAAGCAAACTCAGAGTGGGTTTAAGCCAGGGGTTTTTTCTCAGTCAGCAGTTTCAGCACATCAGGGGAAAATAAGGGAAGTGTCTGTTTCCTATTATTCACTCATCCATTATTTCACTTCCACACTTATTAACAGCTTTCAGTGCCAGAGCTCTGGACTCATATTCACACTACAACGCCTGAAGATTCTGTGGCTTGACCAACCTTTCTCATGAGAAAATATGCTTGTTTCATCAGATCTCCAGTATATATGGTCAAAGAGGATCTTGATCAACCGCTCAGAGAACTGTGAGAGAAACAACACTTTAGGTGGAATGTAATTTCTCACACAAGCTTGCAAACGAAACAGTGTCACCTGTCAAGAGAGATACTTTGTCAAAATCATGGCTGGACTGAGTGATCACTGGACCGGTCAGGATGAGGTTGAGGTTTGGGTTAGGTTGTGACTGAACTGACCAGTGAAATCCTCTGATGGGTTTGTGCTGAATTAAGTGGGAAAAAAATCATGTGACTCTAACTGGGTCATTGATTCCAACAGTTCCAACAACTTTTAAATTTACATGACATTACATTTACATTTATTCATTCAGCGACACTTTTATCCGAAGCGACTTACAGATGAGGACAGTGGAAGCAATCAAAAACAACAAAAGAGCAATGATAAATAAGTGCTATAACAAGTCTCAGTTAGGTTAACACCCCAGACAGCAACATAGTGTTGGCCCAGATCCGGCCAGATGTGGGCCAGACCTGGGCCGAAACTGCTTGCTGACTGGGACAGTACACCTAGCATGGGCTTTTAAATAATATAATAAATAAAAAGAAAACAGAACAGAAAAAAGAATAGAGCAAGCTAGTGTTAGAGGTCTTTACACACACACACACACTAAAAAACATTAAAAAACACTCAAATAAAGATGGAAGAGATGTGTTTTAAGCCGATTCTTGAAGATAAGGACTCTGGGATTGAGTTGGGGAGGTCATTCCACCAGGAGGAACCTTTTTATAACCTTTAAATAACACTAATTACAAAAAAAAAAAAAAAGAAAAGAAAGAAAACGGGACGTTTAAACAGAATAAACCTTCAAATCACGTTATATTTTTGGTGAAATAAAGTTAGTAGGCTATAACGTTTTTGTAACCTTTCCAATGCTATTTCAAAGCAACGTTCCCACGTCTTTTTAATAACCTAAATGTGTCACCTGTACGTGTTCAGACCCGACGGTGAACACACACCTGAGATGATGATGATGATGATGATGATGAAGGTCTCACCTCCAGCTGCACGTAATTTGAAGGGAACCATCCCTTGACCCCGTCCTTCTCTCCCTCCCACCAGCCTCCGTCCAGAGCTTGCGTGATTCGGATCAGCTCTCCAGCCTCGAACCTCAGTCCCTGCTGGTGCTGATCCCCGGGGAAAGAGTACAAACTTCGACAAAACAAGCCCGACATCGTACTCCACTCCTCGGGTGGCGGATCAGATCTCCAAACTGTGTCCGGATGGGTCATCCGAATGATTCCGAGCTTGGTGTTCGTCTCTCTCCGGAACGGCGAAGACTGTGATGTGTGCAGCCTCTCCCTCTCCCTCTCTCCCTCTCTCTCTCTTTCACACACACACACACACACACACACACAGAGAGAACTATTTTCACACACACACACACACACACACACAGAGAGAACTATTTTCACACACACACACACACACACATAACTAATGTTCTGCAGAAGTGAAAGCGAGTGGAAGGAATGAATCATTTGTCAGCTGCTGGTGTCCCTCTCGTGGAGAGATACCTGTGGTGTTGGTGAATCCAGCACGAGCTCTGAAGCTCCTGAAGCGCGCTCTTGTGTCACAGACTGTTACTCACACGCACGGTGTATAAACTAACTGTACTCTACCGAAGCCCGTTTCCGCCTCGCAGACGATGAACACTATTAACAGCGATTATTATAGGATTACATAGTAGCAATATTTGGATGAAGTACACGTCAAGTACTTGAGTAAAAGTACAGATATGTATAATAAAATATTACTCCAGTGAAAGTAAAAGTACTCTTTTTTTTTTTCATTTTTACTCAAGTGAAAGTACAAAAGTACTCAATTTTTTATGTACTCTTCTTTTACTAAAAAAGTACCAAAAGATATATATAGCAATTTTATATATGCTACTTAATTTATTATATATATATATATATATATTTTTTATAATCCTACTGCTCAGAATACCTGGGATTTTCCCAAAATATCCACTATATGGAGTCAAGGTATATTTGTGTTGTTGATATGGACTCCGTTGACGAGAGTGATGTTCACTGTGAAGCTTACACTGTGATGTACCTGAGACAAAACAGAGATGACCATCTGATCTTCACCAGCAAGAAGAAAAGTCTTTTACACTACACTACAGTTATATATGACATGAGAATGAGACCTGAACTGAGGAAGAACATTTTAAGGATAGACGATTAAATAAATATATTTAGACTTTATTTTTAAAAGTTACCTCCACTTAGCACCAGCAAGCATGCTAGCTAAATAGTTAGCATCAGCTAACAATATTTACTTATTTCCTGTTTGGTTACAAATAAACATTCATATCTGTCTACTCGGTTAGTTAATCCAAACAATATAAAAATGTATACTTTTGATAAACAATAACAGATGTCACATAGGGCTAAATGCGTAGCATTTTAATTAAACTGTTAACATTAGGCAGTGGGGAATTTGAACATGCATGAGTTATTTTATTTAATCTGTGTTATTTTAAAGTGTTTATTATTATTATTTATTACATAGAGACACTGAGTGATGTGAATGCATTCAAGTATTTCAGAGTGCTCTTTACAGCAGATTTAGTTCACAAACAACTCACAGTTTTTACCTACATATGATTTTCAGTTACAATAATTCATCCTAATTTTCGACATTAATTAAGTACTTTTAACAGCATCAGTCGTGCGCGCACTCACAAGATCTCCCAGTTCTTGTGAACTCACTAAAATAAATAAAAAATGCATTTAAATGAATAACATTTAATTTATTAATTTAAATTTAAACTTCAAAATAAAAGCTTCATTTGAATCGGTGAGTTGTCGACTCTAGAACAGCTGCAATCGGATCATTCTGATTCATGAATCAATCGTTTGGTGAGATTTGGCTCCGATTTAAAAGGTTCATTGAAAAGAAGTTTGTTTATTAATCAGAAACAGCTTCTGCATGTCAGAGCATGTGATATAGCCTATTATAAGGAGTAACGATATGTTTTATCAAATGTAGTGACGTAAAAAGTATGATCTTATGCTTTTGGAATGTACTGAAGTAAAAGTAAAAGTTACTCAAAATAAAACTACTCCAGTAAAGTACAGATACTTGAAAAATGTACTTAAGTACAGTAACGAAGTAAAGCTACTCTGTTACTGACCAACACGGATTATAGGTTGGTTGTTTTCACACACTGTGTTCAAACACCTTATAAAAGTGATTGTTGCATTCTGTGGCTCCTTTAATGAGTCTGTATGCAAAGGAGTCGTTCTGCAGCGATGACTTGTGTTCAAGTAGCTTTACTCGCTCAATATGTGTTACGAGTATCAAATTGAGCAACTGTAGTAACAAAAAGATTTTGACTGGGGTTCACCCCTCTCGACTCTCGATGTCAGCCTGGAAGACAAAATCATACTCAGTCAGAGAAAGAACGAACCGCCATCTTCATTTCCAAATCTCAATATCTTTATTACAAATTTATCAAATTATAGTATAAAACAATAACATTCCCTTTGTGTAAATATGTTTCAGTTTCAGTGCAATTTCAATTTAAGCACCTCAATAAAGGTTTTCTCTTTACTCTTCACATATCAACGAGCGACATTTCACACTCATATTCACAAAATAATTATGTCTCTGGAAAAATAAACATCACTCCTTTTTTTCCTTTAAAGTGCAACAATATCCCAAGGATAGATCATATTTTAAACTATACAGTTATTTATATATGTTTATATAACTAGTTTTTATCTTTAATCTTACTAATGAAATAATATGAATCACAAACCCTCTCTTTGCTGTATACAAACATACAAATGACTTTAAAGTCACAGCATAAATATTACACATTGGGAAAACTGTTCAAATTATAATACACTGTCAGACACAGAAAGCCAACTGCTTCTGTAACTTTAGTAATAACTCTTTTTTTTCTTAACATTTATAATATTGTATAACCTGTCAGAATACCTTAAAACACGAAATCAAAACATTTCTAGGGAGTGAGGACCTCAATGCACTGATTCACACATTCAGTTACAATACCCACGTGATATACAGCTGCTAGCGCCATTGTTTACACATGCTTTCTCCCGCGATTATAAACGCGGCTCTCTAAATCGGTTTCACACATCAAACAGTCCATCACAGTTTCAATACACTTCAGGAGGAAACAGTTCATATGATTGTTTTCTTTTTTTTTTTTCACAGGGTACGAACCTGGAAGACAAAATCATACTCAGTCAGAGAAAGAACGAACCGCCATCTTCATTTCCAAATCTCAATATGAGAGAAAAGGAAGACGTCCGTCACTTAGGCGGCGCGGTGCAACAACACCCGCCGCACTTTGGTTCCGCTTTCTTTGGTTCCCCCCTAATTTATATTGTACAACACAATAACAATCGCAATTCTAGTGAACGCTACATGTTATTAGATAAACTCATATCCTTTAAACATTAAATTGTACTGTCACTTAAAGGTGTATCACACACTCCCCAACAAATAAAAGTGGCTCCTGACACAAGATATTCTGACCAATTTCACTCTGAACACATTTCAACTCTTAATTAGTGTATCCTATATGTATGTAATTAGTGTATCCTATCAGGTGTGTGTGCCAGATCTCATCTGAGTATGTAATGTATGTAATTGTGAATGTATGTATATGATTGTCTTTCATGGCTTCTCATCCACAGTGAGCTGGGAACACTACAGGTAAGTAAGGGTAAGGGGGAATGGACGGGGGTTGGAAGTGGTGGAGGTATGGTGCACTGAGACGCTGGTAAGTACACTGAACTGGCTGGATTTCAACTGCACTCACAGTGGGCCGCGGGTGATAAGCGGGTTGACCCAGGGATGGGCAAGTAAACACATATTTTGGCCGTCTCTCTCTCGTTGACTGTCTCAGTGGGACCTGATGTTCAGGTTGTGGCATGGGGACATTGTTCTCTTGACGGACAGTATACAGTTCCTCTTGAACAGTCGCAGGCTGAAGCTGCTCCATGCCATGTTCATCGTCACTGGATATCCCCTGTCCCTCGTCTCTAACACTCTCCCTGTCCTGTTCAGGTTCTGCGTGAATCATTTCTCCCAGATGGGTCTCATTCTGTTCAGATCTGTCTTGGCAGCCAGGAGTAACATGCGGCACAGGTACGTAACTTCCAGCTCTTGGCTTCTCCATCGGTATTCGCAACCAGTATCGAGGCACACCTTCCTCTTCCTCAGAGTCACTTATATCTGGGTCCTGTGTCTCATGCGTAGGTTTCAGCCTGTCTGAAACTCTTTTCTTTCTCTTTTGTGACTCAGCTACGTTTGTCGTCGGGTTCTGAGGTGGCTCTACAGGTAGGTCGTTCACTTGCAACAGGAGGTTCCTGTGTAGAGTGCGAACTGGTCGGCCTCCCGCCTCTGGGCTTACTTTGTAGACAGGATTATCTCCAACCTGTTCTCTCACAATGTAAATAAGCTGCTCCCAGTACGGTCTAAGCTTTCCAGGGCCTCCTCGTTCACTGAGATTGCGTACAAGGACTCTGTCCCCAGGCTGAAGAACCACACCCCTGCTCCGTTTATCATAGTAGGTCTTCCCTTTGGAGCTGGACTGTTGGCTGTTTGCATTTGCTATTCGGTATGCCTCCACCATTTTTCCTGCCCATTTTTCAGCATATCCTTTTGGTCCATTAGTTTCAGCTCCCTCGTCTGCCATGAGGCCGAAGAGGATGTCCACTGGTAGACGAGGATGCCGGCCATACAACAAATAGAACGGGGAGAAACCTGTGGCCTCGTGCCTTGTACAATTATATGCCTGGAGTACATGGGGCAGGTGGTCCTTCCAATTTTCCTTCTCTTTCTCTCCCAAGGTGCGGAGCATCTGTAATAGCGTGCGATTGAGCCTTTCCGCAGGATTGCCCTGGGGATGATACGGAGAGGTTCTCGAGTGGGCGACACCAGCGAACTGCCTGAGAGTTCTGAAGAGTTCATTCTCAAACTCTCGACCCTGGTCGTGGTGTAGTTTGGCCGGGTATCCAAATCTGGGAATGAAGTCATTGAAAAGCCTGTCAGCGGCCGTCTTACCAGCATTGTTCCTCGTGGGGTAGGCTTGTGCGAATCTGGTGAAATGATCCACCACTACCAGGATATACTCGTACCCACCTCTGCTGGGTTCCAGGTGAAGGAAATCGATGCACACCAACTCAAGGGGCGAATTTGATGTTATACTTCCCATTGGTGCTCTTTCATGTGTGGCTGGCTTCTTCTGTTTAATGCAAGAGCACTTCCTGGTCACATACTCCTCTATCTCTCTTTTCATGAAAGGCCAGTAAAATCGCTCCCTCGCTAGGCTCAAAACTTTTTCAACGCCAACATGGCACATGTTGTTATGCAGCTGGGTGAGTACTGTCTGTTTGTAGGTGGCGGGCAGGACCAGTTGTTGTCGACCTGCACTCTTCCTGTAGAGAAGGTCATTCTCTATGTATAATCTGTTCCACTCTCTTAATAGTCTCCTTGCATGTGTGTACATCCTCTCTTTGTCATCCTCTGTTAGTGGTGTGCCCTTTTCCTTCAACGCCATCACTTTCCCAATAGCGGGGTCTTTTCTTTGTTCCCTCACAAGCTCATCATGACTGACTTCCGGCAGAGGCTCAACTTGAGGTTGGCTGTGGGATGTTAAGTTGAGGGCTGCCACCCAGGCCACATCTCCTTGTTGTGCTCGCCGGCTTCCTTCCCATACAGCGCATACTGCCTCCTCCGATATCTCTTCCGAACACCTAGCTATGATGGTGCCAATGTCCATGGGGCAGCGTGATAGGGTGTCAGCATCGATGTTGGTTTTGCCTGGCCGGTATTTGATATCAAAGTTGAAATCGGCCAGTTGCCCCACCCACCGGTGACCCACTGCGTTGAGTTTGGCAGAACTCAGAATGTATGTGAGGGGATTATTATCCGTGAAGACTGTGAAATGAGGGGCATAGAATAAGTAATCACGGAACTTCTCACATATCGCCCACTTCAATGCGAGAAATTCAAGCTTCCCGCTATGTAGGTGATAATTTTGTTCCGCTGATGTTAGTGTGCGTGACCCGTACCCAATCACTCTCATTTTCCCATCCAGGTTCTGATAAAGAACTGCACCGAGACCCTTTTGGGAGGCATCTGTGTGGAGTGTGAAGGGGCGGTTGAAATCGGGATATGCCAGCACTGGGGGTTTGGTCAGCCGGTCCACGAGCTGTTCAAGGATCTGTTGGTGTTGCATATTCCACTCTACCGGAGTACGGGAGGACTGCTGACTGCCTTTCGTTTTTCCTCGTGGCGGTTTGACTGGAGAGGTGCTGGGCTTTGACTGGAGCAGGTCGTATAGGGGCTTGGCTATGCGTGAGAAGTCCTGCACGTATGTTCGATAATAGCTCAGGAACCCAAGCAACTGTCTGACGTCCCCAACTGTCTGTGGCGTCTTATCTTTCAGTGCCCGCACTGCTTCAAGGTCTTTGGGGTCTATTTTTACTCCCTCTGCTGACACCAGACGACCGACATATCGGACCTCCTTGCGGAAGAGCTCGCATTTCTCCGGCTTCAGCTTTACCCCGTGGTGTTGCAAGGCTTGAAGAACTCTGCGTAGCACCTGAACATGCTCATCAAAAGACCTGGAGAAGCACAACACGTCATCGAGGTAAGGGATGCAGCATTCATCTCTCAGCGTGTCAAGCATACTTTCCATGCTCCTTTGAAAAGCAGCTGGGGCGTTTGATAGCCCAAAGGGTATTCGGACCCACTCGTAGAGCCCCCAAGGGGTAACGAATGCAGTCAGGTACCTTGATCCTTCAGCAATAAAGCCTTGATGGTAGGCTTTCCCCTGATCGAGGATCGAAAACCAGGTATATCCTCCCAGGGAGTCAGTGAGGTCCTGAATTCTTGGAAGAGGGTGACGGTCTGGCACAGTTTTGTTGTTGAGGAGCCGGTAGTCAACACACAGGCGTAAGGACCCATCCTTCTTTCTTACACAGATGACAGGAGCTGAATAGGGCGACTGGGACTTCACGATCCATCCTTTTACCAACAGCTCCTGGATGTACTCCTTAACTTCCCTGTAGAGTGGCTTTGGGATGGATGCGTAGGCCCTCTGAACTGGGATGTCATCCTTAGTCCTGATCTCCATCTGTAGGGAGGGGATGCACCCTATGTCGTCATTGTCACGGCCGAATGCTCCACATTCCTCATAGAGCACTTCCTTTACCGCCTTTTGTTGTTCAGGGCTGAGGTGACTGATATCAACAGGAGGAAGCCAGGACTCTGGTCGAGAGGTGCTGGGAGAAGCAACGGACTTAACCTCAACTGATGTCATCTTTCTGAGTGTAGGATCAGCCTGATGTGACTCTGATGTATTGGTCTCAATTACCTTGATAACATGTTGAATGGTTCCCAGAGAGGTTCTCCTCGGCAGGGTGACCTCATGCTTTGAGTGGTTGGAGATGGGCACCTTAACATAAGGCCGTCGGGTGTTATTGATTTCCAAGAGGCCTTCTCCTACACTCAACTGCCCTAAGACAACGTTTTCCTCCGCCGGTTCGTATAGAACAGTGGGGTTAGAGACATCAAAGTTTGGGGGTACCTTACACCATACATAAGCTGTCCTGCCAGGGGGAATGATGGTATGGTCTTTGCCCACTCTTATAGTGACTGGATCACAGTATGTCCTTGGAGGCACCTGGATGAAATTCACAATGGCTTCCACCTGTTCCTCCTCTATTCCAAAGGCACTGCGGAGAAGGCTGACAACCGTTGCAACTGCATCGCCTGAGGACTCTTTCCTTCTGATGATCTCCTGGAGTACATTGGCACCTAGAAGGGGCTGGGGCAGTGGCAGCGGGCTGACTAGGAAAGGGGCCTGTATGGTGAGATTCGGGTCTTCATTCCCGGCAAGATTGACAGTGAGCTCAACCCATCCAATGTAGGGGACAGCATGACCAGTGACTGCATAGACGCCAAGTTCTTCCTCCAATAGCTCAGAAAGAGGTCTCAGGATATGAGTGGGAATGTGAGTGTCAGTCCATTGTTGGTCAATTATGCTCACCTGCGAGCCTGAATCAAACAAGACTGTAGCTGGGTACCCGCCAATCAAACATTTCAGCAGACTTTTCTTTCCAATTAGGGGTGCTTTGCAGGCGATGTCATTCTGGCTGGTCAGTACATGTGAATCTTGCTGTTTGTTCTGCTTGCAGTGTCTTGTTATTTGTTTGTTATTTGTTACTGTTTGGGACTGAAGCTGCTCACCGGTCTCTGGGCGTCCCTCCACAAAGACCGAGCTCCGTTTCCCTGTACCCTGACTCGTTGCAGACACCCCACTGCTCTGTGTCCTGCCTCACCACACACGAAGCAATGGTTACACTCCTGTGCATTCTGTTCAGTACATTTCGGACAACGAGCTGTCCTACCTCTCACCTGGACTGCAGGTTGTCCCAATGGTGCTTGGACAGGTCTGCTAGAGGTTGGCTGAGAAGGAGGGTAAGACACCCGAGGATTTTCTGTCCGCTGCTCAATCAAAGAAGCCACCATGTGTGTCAGGGTCTCTACCTGAGAAGTGAGTTGTTGTATTGTCTGGAGATTTTCATTGTTTGATGGTGTATCCCGTGACTTGTTATTGTTGTCATGGTCTCTCGTCTCAACCTTGGCGCTGTGTGCTTGTGTTACCTTTTGTCGGGGGGGTTGGCCCAGTCTGCGCTGGTGCTCATTCTCATCACTAATTATTTTCATGACCTGGCACAAAATTTCCTCATCTGTGACTTGACTGTTTGAGATTAGAGGTCTCAGCCTCTGTCGGAGGTCAGCATGTTTTGTCCCCAAACCCTGATAGATAGTATGGAGGAACACCTCCTGGATGGTCTTAGGATCATATGAAATGTCTGGACTGGCCTGCCGGGACTGGAAAAGGATTTTCTGCTTAAGCCCAATCATGCGGTAGAGAAACTGCTGTGGTGATTCTTGGTCTGATTGCCTGGCGCACATCAATTCCTGGAACATCTCAGTCGTTGCTTTTTAGATTTTGACTGGGGTTCACCCCTCTCGACTCTCGATGTCAGCCTGGAAGACAAAATCATACTCAGTCAGAGAAAGAACGAACCGCCATCTTCATTTCCAAATCTCAATATCTTTATTACAAATTTATCAAATTATAGAATAAAACAATAACATTCCCTTTGTGTAAATATGTTTCAGTTTCAGTGCAATTTCAATTTAAGCACCTCAATAAAGGTTTTCTCTTTACTCTTCACATATCAACGAGCGACATTTCACACTCATATTCACAAAATAATTATGTCTCTGGAAAAATAAACATCACTCCTTTTTTTCCTTTAAAGTGCAACAATATCCCAAGGATAGATCATATTTTAAACTATACAGTTATTTATATATGTTTATATAACTAGTTTTTATCTTTAATCTTACTAATGAAATAATATGAATCACAAACCCTCTCTTTGCTGTATACAAACATACAAATGACTTTAAAGTCACAGCATAAATATTACACATTGGGAAAACTGTTCAAATTATAATACACTGTCAGACACAGAAAGCCAACTGCTTCTGTAACTTTAGTAATAACTCTTTTTTTTTCTTAACATTTATAATATTGTATAACCTGTCAGAATACCTTAAAACACGAAATCAAAACATTTCTAGGGAGTGAGGACCTCAATGCACTGATTCACACATTCAGTTACAATACCCACGTGATATACAGCTGCTAGCGCCATTGTTTACACATGCTTTCTCCCGCGATTATAAACGCGGCTCTCTAAATCGGTTTCACACATCAAACAGTCCATCACAGTTTCAATACACTTCAGGAGGAAACAGTTCATATGATTGTTTTCTTTTTTTTTTTCACAGGGTACGAACCTGGAAGACAAAATCATACTCAGTCAGAGAAAGAACGAACCGCCATCTTCATTTCCAAATCTCAATATGAGAGAAAAGGAAGACGTCCGTCACTTAGGCGGCGCGGTGCAACAACACCCGCCGCACTTTGGTTCCGCTTTCTTTGGTTCCCCCCTAATTTATATTGTACAACACAATAACAATCGCAATTCTAGTGAACGCTACATGTTATTAGATAAACTCATATCCTTTAAACATTAAATTGTACTGTCACTTAAAGGTGTATCACATATGCAATATACTGTCATGATGATCCACATGGTTTCCACTTCCTCAGAGAGAATCCAGTCTGGTGTCTGAATCCAGCTGCTGGAAATGATGTTTCAGAAGATTGCTCACAAGATCACTTTCAGCATGTCTTCAGAGGATCTGGCATGAGTTTCATTCTCAGCTTAAGAAATAATAGTGTTTTAGTTTTTTATGTGTATTATTATTATATTGTATCAAGACTGGAAACTATGTACGGAAAAAATGACTGTGAGAATATTTTACACGTACAGTGAGAAGAGTAATCTGTAAAAATATAAAGGGATAAAGCGTCAGAAGTCACACAGTCTGATCGGGTGGTTTTACGCTGGTTTATTGAGCTCTGCTACAGTCATACAGCGCTGGAGACAGATACTGGCTCCGTTTATATGCTAATGTTGTTCAGTGGCCTAGCAATACAGAAGCTTTCTGTCATACAAATATATTTTCCCCAGATGAACAAGAAATAAGGCCATTTAGGAGGTGAAGAGTAATGGTGAACATACAGAGGAACATCTTACTCTCCAGAAGACAGCAAAGTCACTTCAAACATAGAAAAATAACATCAAACTTTACACACAATTCATCTGGATTACAGACCTAATATCTGAGCTGGTTGTATTAAGAGTGTCTAATCGAAACAGTACTGTGTTTAATACTGAGTCTCGAATAGAAAACAGCTTGTTCTTGGTCTAAAATGCCCTCAAAGCTTATTCATGGACTTCAGATCCCAGGGTTTATTTCTTATTTCTCTATCTGATTCATTTGTATTGTAAGGTCTCGCGGCACGGTAAAGCATTCATAAAGGTCTGTACATTAGCATTCAGTGGCGCAAACTATGATTAGAAACCAGAAAATAACATAAACAATCATATTTAAATTCATGAAAAAAAAAAAAAAATATATATATATATATATATTTATATATTCACAGTTTGAGCTTTTGGTGAGCTGATATCATTTATTTAAAAAAACTCCACTCTTTAGTGATCAGTATTAAAAGCTAAAACAAAAGATCTTAAAAAGTCAGGTCCCAAATTTGCCCCAGTAAAATGTCACAGTTGAACTTATATAATCTATATATTAGATTTAATTATTCACAAGTAAAGATGTGCCTCACTGTTAATGAAGGATGCTTCTGATTGTCTGTTCAGATTGATTCAGTGACACTGGGTGAGAAACAGGGACGAGAAGTCGTCAAATAAATCAGCCGGGATTAAAAACCTTCTGTTTGTGTGTCAGAACATGAGCTCGTCCTTAAAAATATCAATAAAGGAGGAAGATTTCACAATGAAATTATGGAGTTGAATATTATCACAAACGTGATTTGTTTTCCCTCTGGTGTCCTCATTTTAATCATTTTTAACCATGAGAATCTTTTGTTTTTAATGAAAAGGAATGTCTCATAAATATGTATAAATATGCCAATGAAAATAAAAGGTAGAAATAAATACATCAGAAGAGTAAGATCCAAAAATAATAAAAACAACTAATAAAAAAAAAAAAAGAGCTTATGAATGTAAAAAACAACAGAAGTGGCAGTAATATAATAATCTAGAATGCAAAACACACTTTGGGGGAAAGAAATTATTAGCAAAATATGATTTATTTACTTTTTAATACTTCATCTGCTTTGATCTTTTGAGCAGAGATTAAAAGGCTTGATCGTGCTAAAATACAGTTCAGTTCTCCAGTGATTGTGAAGAGCTGAGATTTGGTGATATTATTTTTCACATGAAGTGTAGAGCAAAAAATATATACAAAATAATTGCAAACTTATTTCTCACAGTTTGGACTTTGCCCCCACAAATTTGAGAAAATAATTAAGATAGAAAGTCAGAATTGCAGGATATAAATTCATAATTATGAGATCGAAAATCAGAGTTGCAAGATATAAACTCGGAATTGAAAGATAAAATCCCAGAATTATAAGATGGAAAATCTTGTGAGATAAAAATTCAAAATTATGAGATAGAATCAGAATATTATGGAATGAAATTATGAGGAAAAAAGTGATAACTGTGAGATAAAAAGATAATTAGCTGTTTTCACTAGTGGGAAAAAACTTATAAACTGTTAAATGTAAACTCGATTCAGAAAAAAAGGTCAAAATTCAGAGTTTATATCTTGTCATTCTGAAGATTCAGTCTGAGCTGTAAAGACACAAATACTGTTAATTTATATCCCATGATGGAAACATGCTTCCATATCACACGTAAAACCAAAAGGTTTGCACTTGCTGAATAAATTAAAGTCACGATGGTGACAGGAAGGAAGGAAAAGCTCATATAAAGCGTGACATCCTGCTGTAAGCTCATATTTACAAGAGAGTGCAGGTGATATACCTGTGTGACGCATTAATACCTGCTCTCCCACGCCACAAGTGTGCAGACAACTAAACATGTTCATGTGTCTGAACCCAGTTCATTTCTGTTTCCAGGAATCAGAACCTTGTTTCCCAGAATCTCCAGTGGTTTCGATGGAAGCTGTGGGTGTGGACGTGATGTTCCTCTTCACCAGTGCTCCAGGTTCAGGCTGATGTCGGTCACGTCCAGCAGCTCGGTGTTGAAGATGCTCGGTCCAGATGGAGGCGGGCCGCTGTGGAAGGTGTGGGAGGAGCTGGGCGGAGTTAGATCCAGCCACTCCATCGTCTCCCACGGCGACTCCCCAAAGGTCATTCCCAGGCCGCGACCCTCAGCGGTGACCTCCAGAGGAGCGTCTCCGTGATCGTAGCACAGCGTGGAGGGAGTCACGTGACTGTAGTGTCGGGGGAACTTGGGAGAAACTGTAAGGTGAGGCACAACTTTGGTTACAGGAGAGTGCTCTTCTTTGGCGTTAGCTGGCATTTCTTTAAAACGAGACAATGACAGCACAGACAGCGACTTTAATGATCACTAACAGCCGTGTTACTGGGTGAGATGCGATGATTGAGACTCACCTCCGCTCTCGATGAGGACGTCTAGAATCTCATCCATCTGCTGGCTGCGTGACATCTGCTGCAGGAACATCACAGGAGCATTACTGCTGGTCTTCATTATAAGACCCTCAAAATACACATCATTTATTTGTTTCAGATGTATTATTCAGTATATATATATAATTTTATAACATTTTATATTATTATTGTGATTATTATTATTATTTAATTTGACTGTGTGAATGTAATGTGAAACTAAAAAGAGGGTTAGCTACAGAGTCAAAAGAAACCATTTAATAATTATATATTTGTATAATGTGTAATAATATTTGATAATAATACTTTGGCTGACAGGAGTGTTCAGTAAAGCTGCAGAGACGCAGACAGAAGCTCTGAGATCCTGAGCTGTGTTACCTGTTTCACAGCATCCTCGTAACGCGGCGGACCTCTGCTGCCGGAGACTGGAGGAGCTGAGCTACAGAAGATAGAGCTGGATGTGGGAGAGTTAGGATCACCGTCCCGCAGAGAGAGACACAGAGACTCCTACAGGAGACAGAGCCACACATCACACCTGTGAGAGAGAGAGTGTGTGTGTGTGTGTGTGTGTGTGTGTGTGTGTGTGCGTGTGTGCGTGTGTGTGTGTGTGTGTGTGTGTGTGTGAAAGAGAGAGAGTGTGTGTGTGTGTGTGTGTGTGTGCTGACGTCACATGATTATTGAGCAGCACATGATTAAAGGGCTCACATGATGACAACAGCTGTTTCCCATGTGAATCTTTGTTAAAGTGTAATCATGAATCATGAAGATCATGTGACACTGAAGACTGGAGGAATGATGCTGAAAATACAGCGGAGCATCACAGAAATAAATTACACTTTAATAGAGATTCACACAGAAAACAGCTTTAACGTATAATAATATTACACTGGTTTTACTATATTTCTGATCAAATAAATGCAGCCTTGATGAGTGGAAGAGACGTAATTCAGAAATATGAAAAGTCCTAATTATTCCAAACACGTGACCATGAGTGTTCACTGACTGATGGAATCACTCTTTTAACAGAAGCCCAGTGTAACTCAGACTGATGTGAGTTTGTGTGATGAATGAGTCTGGTTTCTTGACGTACTTTCTGCTGTATGCCGGCGCTCTTGGCTTTGGTGGATCCTCTGACACTGACGTTGTTCTCTGAAGGACTCTGACAGTAAAGTGTCTGCAGGTTTCTCTGTTCGGGAGCATACGAGCAGCTCTTCTGCTGCAACGGAGACAGATTTCAGCTGTTAGTCACTGAAACAGGCACAAACATCAGCGTCCATCATGAATCTTTCACCAATACCATCGTCCAGGTACTCTTTGTATTCATGTTGGTTTCTGGGCCTGATTGATCTTATCCTTGCAAAATATAAACTATATTATCGACCAGCTCGAATCTGATAAATGTGAATGTAAGGCATAAATACATAAACAGCAGGATTTTATAAAGAAAAGTGCTAAAATATATAGATAGACTTATTACATTTTCAACCAAAAGTTACATTTAATGACTCTATAAATGTCATGTTGCGCAACTATCAAGCAAAAACTAATATTTTACTTAAATCATAAATACATGTGAAAGTACATCTATGTATTTAAACAAATTGTTTTTAATAATTTTTCAAGAATAAGTTTTTTTTTTTTTTTTTACAAATATCATAAAATATATTTTAATAAAATACATGAATAAATAAATAAAAAATATTAAATAATAAACAAACCTTGAATACTTTTGAAAGTACACATCTTCAAAATTATTTTACGTAAGTATAAGTGTAATAAAATATACTTAAATTAGACATTGTAATTTAAATAATAATACTACAATAATACACATTTATCACCAGCAATAATAATAATAATAATAATAATAATAATAATAATAATAATAATAATAATAATAATAATAATAATAATAATAATAATAATAATATAGATGTCTCAGAGAGACATTTTACAACCTGCACTGACCTTGCCTTAAAATAAATAATATAGGTATAAAGTATAAGCTTTTCCACACATTTTTCAGCTATTCTTTAAAGAAATGATTTTTCAGAGCTGTTTGTCCTGGGAGAGGTGTGTTGGAGTGGCTGTGTTTGTGTGTAAATGAACAGGTGTGTGTGTGTGCATCACCTGTGTGCTGCGCGGGGCTCTGCTTGTGTTCTGCAGCGGTGTGTGTGAGTCTCTCAGCAGGTGCGACGAGGGGCTGCTCGAGGGATTGGTGACGGGGGAGTCTTCAGGAGAACTCTGAGGGCTCAGGAACACAGACAGGCTTCCAGACGTGCAGCCGCCTTTCATCTGCTTGACAGCCAGAGGACAGCTGGACGCCTCCTGCTCCTGTTTTATGGACACGCTGTAGAACTGCTGCGTCTGCATCATATACTGTGGCGCAGCGGGACAGTCCTGCGTGTGCTTCCTCTTGTGCAGCTGCATGCGCAGCTCCTCCACCTGCATCTGCTCCTGATGCAGCTTCCACATCAGCTCCTCGATCACCTTCTGCTTCTCCACCAGCATCTTGTCCTTCTCTTTGTTCTGGCCCTCGTCTGCGCTCAGCCGGGCTGGAGGAGAGGACATGGTGACGTCGCTGAAGCTGCTGACGGAGAGCTCGGAGGAGACCGGAGAGATGGGTGGTGTGGAGCCGCTGCTGCAGTAGAAGCCAGCGCCGGGCGAGTGGAAGGATGAGAGCGATGCGGCAGGCGTCACGGGGAACACGTCTGCAGAAGATGCTGGAGAAGAGCAGCTGGAGTCTCTGAAGGGCCGCAGTCGCTCGATGAGTGCCGTCTTTGTGCCGGACACCGGCTGACCACGCATCCGCAGCTGCATCCTGAGCTCAGACACCTGCAACACACCAATCAGCTTCAGGCTTCACATATTACGTCACATGATTAACCCTGGATGTTTTCATGTCATGGATGTTTTCATGCTGCAGTGGTTCATCAACAGACAATAAAACAAAACAATTCAGCCCAAATGAGATGTGGAGAACATGCATAGAAATATATTTAACAAAAGTTAGTCGACATTAATATTAACTACAGTAACTTACTAAATAAATAATTCTACAGAAATAATTTTTGACAGGTAATGATGGTCCACACATACCTGGCTCCAAATTTAGTTTCTCTGTTTATTTTTTGTTTATATACGTGTTTCTATACGTGCACCAGAGTGAACCGCACCACCAGTAATCAGGCCGGCGGCTCCCACCGTGCAGGATAACCCTGTGCCAACGAAAGTCACCTCAAATCCCACCCGGACCTGACTGGCGGGATACATCAGGATCTGGCGGTGGGAGCCCCGGAAGTCAGCCTGAAGGGCAACGGCTGGCCATTTCGGGACTTGGTGACTTGATTTGACTTGACTTAGTTAGACCTGTAGTGTTCTGCTTCTTCTGATTTAAATCTGCACGTTTGAGATCTTTAACCCCTTCATCATCACATCATGACGGAGTCAAAGCACAGCACTGACCTTCAGGTCGTCCAGGTCTGTGGGCAGCGGTCCGGGTCTGACGGGACTCATGGACGGGTTACTGCTCTTCACTGGAGACGAGGAGCTGCTGCTGCTCTGAACACTGGACACACACACACACACACACACACACATGCTATCAGTGGACACACTTCACTGCGTTTATTTTTCCTCATGATCAGAAATCAGCTTAAATAATGAAAAGCATTAAATGCATTAAAAATTATATATATATATATATATATATCAAAGCACAGCACCGGCCTTTTGATTAATTTAATGAAGCATTGATTAATAAAGATTAATAAAAAACTGATTTTTTTTTTTTTTTTTTTTTACTGACCCCAAACTTTTGTAGTACTTTTGTAAACAGTAGTGTGTGTGTGTGTGTGTGTGTCTCTGTGTGTGCGTGTGTCTGTGTGTGTGTGTGTGTCTCTGTGTGTGTGTGTGTGTGGGTGTGTGTGTCTGTGTGTGTGTGTGTGTTGAAGGAGACACTGTGATGATGTTCTCCAGTGCTGGACTCACGTGTGTGTGGTGTTGTGTCTGAAGCTCTGCTGCAGTGGAGGTGGATGTGGATGTGGAGGTGGAGGTGGAGGTGGATGCAGGTTGTGCTGGTGTTTCTGCTGGCTGAGGATCTGTAGCTGCAGGAAGAGCTGCTGCTGCTGCAGAAGACGTGCATATGTCGAGTCCATCTGCGGCGCAGCACATCTCTCTGTCTTCTGGTCCGGTGGGATGTATTGGTGGTACTTCAGCTTCTTCACTTTAGGCTTGATGTCTTTGGGTTTCTTGTGGCGGTTCTTCTCAGACATTTTGGACGGCTTTGCACAGTAAAAGTGGAGAGAAATCAGACGAGTTCATAAAATAAGATTTATGCGAACGCCTAGATGTTAGCATTACAGTAACATATCATCATTGCTTTGTGTATGTTGATTTGAAATACACAAGAAGTTCAGTCCTACCTTGACTATTGCAGGAACAGGAATAGGTGTTTCCTGGCTGTTTGTCACATTCTCCTCCTGATTCTGAGTGCTCTGAGACCCCTGAATAACAGACAAATTAATATATTGTTATTAAATCACTAGTAATAACTGATTATTATTGCCTGTATTATCTAACATATGAAATAAAATAAAAATCGTCTCTAGGTTACGAATGTAACCCTAGTTCCTCGAGGGAACGAGACGCTGCGTCGAACACTTTGGGGAAACGCCTTTGGCAAGATCAACTCTGAATATTGTGTGCAATCTGTTCAATGGAAGAGCGTGACGTCACAGGTGAGGTGACGTAGCGACCAGGAAGCTATAAAGGCACCTGCCACGCAGCTGACTTCAGCCTCGAGTAGGGAAGCAAGCACCGGCAGGGGTGCCGGGAGTATGGCTCTGCAACGCAGTGTCTCGTTCCTTCGAGGAACTAGGGTTACATTCGTAACCTAGAGACGTTCCTCTTCAGGAACTCGAGCTGCGTCGAGCGCTTTGGGGAACGATGTGCCAACACTGCCAGACTTCCAATCCCCTGCCCAGTGTGTATCCGAAGAGCACAGCTAAGGCAAGAGGACAGAAGAGCCAGGAGCGGCTCGCATGTCAAGATTGTAGAATCTGCCAAATGTAGAGGGTGTGGACCACCCCGCAGCGTTGCAGATGTCCAAGAGGGACACACCTGCTAGAAAGGCCTTAGAGGCAGCCATACTCCGGGGAAGACCAGAGGACTCATAGGAGACGTTGATAGCCTCGACTGTCCAATGACTAAGGGTCTGCTTACAGACAGGGAAACCCTTTTTAAGAGGACTGTAGGCAAACAAGCAATTGGTCAATTTTTCTCCACAGGGCAGCTCTGTGGAAGTATGTGTCCAGCATTCGAACTGGACACATACAGTTTAGCTTCTCCTGGTCTGGCTCCCGAAAGGGAGGAGGGCAGAAGGCCTACAGTACTATGGGTTGCGGCGTAACAGAGGGAACTTTAGGAACGTAACCACCTCGAGGGTAAAAAAATGCTTTGGCCATACCAGGGGCAAAGTCTAAGTAGTTAGGGACCACCGAGAGTGCCTGAAGATCTCCAACTCTCTTTAGAGACGTAATCGCCAGTAACAGGGCAGTCTTAAGGGTCAGCTGTCTATCTGAGATATCTTGTATTGGCTCGAATGGAGCTTTACAAAGAACACCACAACCAAGTCCCAGGGGGGGAAACGGGACCGTACTGGAGGTCTCAGCCTCAGCGCACCGCGGAGGAAACGTGTAACTAGGGGGTGTCTACCCACTGACTGACCGTTGAAATGGACATGGTAAACAGCTATGGCCGCCACGTACACCTTTAAGGTGGAGTGAGTTAACCCCACAGAGAGCCTAGCTTGGAGAAACTCAAGAACTGTACCAACTGGGCAGTTAACAGGGTCAAGCTGGCGGTCTCTGCACCAAGGGGTGAAGAGCTTTCACCTCAGGGCGTACAGTTTCCTCGTAGAAGGAGCTGTGGATTGGAGGAGGGTCTCAACAACCTCAGTTGAGAGAACGGAAGCTATGAACTGTGCCCCCTATGGGGCCACACCCATAGCTTCCACAGCTCCGGGCGAGGGTGAATTATTTTGCCCTGCACCTGACAGAGTAGATCTGTCCTGATCAGAATCTCCCATGGAGAGCCGTCGAGGAGAGAGATCAGATCTGCGAACCATACTCGGCCCGGCCAGAACGGGGCTACTAGCAACAGACGGACCCCGTCCTGGCGTACTCTCGCCAGAACTCCCGGGAGCAGAGCGATGGAGGGAAAGGCGTACAGACGAAGCCTCGCCAGGTCTGTGTCATGGCATCTAGTCCCAGTGGAGCTGGGTAAACTAGAGAGAACCAGAGGGGACATTGTGATATCTCTTGAGTCGCGGGCCCGGCCCCTGTCTTGACAGCATGTCTGCTCCCACATTCAATCTCCCAGCAATATATACTGCTCTTAACGAGAGGACAGCCTCCTGACAGCTTCAGCCGATGGTTTATTACTCCTGCTGCTTGGTGCTGAAGGGCGGGGCTGCGGTGGGGGTTATATGGGAACAGATATATTTGTGCTTTTGTGATTTTAGCTCAATAATATTATTTTTAACATTATATATAATATTTATTTATTTTAATTTTAAGGGGAGTTTACTAAATGTTAATTAATAGGGCTGTGAATCTTTGGCAAGGAAGCAATTCGATTCGATTACGATTCATAGGTTTTCGATTCGATACAAGAACGATTTTTGCAAATTTAGAACAATTCAATTTGATTCGAAACACAATTCAATTCGATTCGATTCTGCATTCTTTAAGTGCATTCAGATGTCTGTTTGCTAATGAAACAAACGCTACTTTCATGCATCTGATTATCAGATAAATCTCGCGCTCTTATTTCAAGGTCGTTGTTAATGCTGTGGTTAATTTTAAAAGTTTCCTTCGTATATTTGGTTCATCTGCATTGTTTAAAAACATTTATCATTCAGTGGATCTGTGCGTATGATTTAGACACTTACATTTCTGCTCCGTCCATGCAATAAATACAGCTGTCGACGGCTCCGGTAACTCAGTCGGTAAGATGCAGAGAGCCATTGACAAACTACAGAAAAGTACAACTACTTCACGTTAGCATTACTGGCCACGAGTCCTATAGATCACACGTCAGCTGCGTCAGAGACGAACGGAGCGCGAGCGCAATCCTGAGACAGTCTCATCAGGCAGTAAACAGTGGAGCGGGTGAAGGACAGATAAGAGACACGATTCACGAACACTCTTCAAGGTCTCCGTTAATTCGTGCGTGTAGTAATTTAATGTGTATACATTTTGAAAGCATTGAATCGCTATAGAAATCGCGATTCATTCGATTCTTAGCATTTTGAATAGGTTACTGTCCAAGATCGGCGATTCACAATTCAAATATCATGTTTCAAGATCGATACATATGAATCGACAGGGTTTGTAATCGATGCATCGAGAAAACGAGTGAATCAATACACCCCTAATATAAACTGTTTGCTGCAGAGTGAGAACTTATGACAATTGATATATTTTCAGAAATTATTAAAGACTACATTTAGTAAAAGTTCAAATTTAATTGATTTGATTAAGTTGATTTGAAGTGTCAGTCATTATTATTGTAGTCAAATCTGGACACAAAGAAAGCATTTTGTTACTCATGCTAGCTGCAGCGTGATCAGTCACACTAAAGTCATCAGAATAAATATTGGCTCAGTGTGACCAGGACAATATTTTGGAACATAGAACTGAGTGTTACATACCATGAACAGAGATGTTCTGTGGTCGAGAGGTGCTTCCTATTTGAAAAAATCTGCATTGCAATCAACCACCGGTAAATTTATATTCGAGTAGGTTTACTGGCATGATAAAAAGACTTGCTGTTCTTTTGAACTTTCTATTAAACTGTGAATCCTGAAAATTGATAATAATCAGAAATGTTTCTTGAGCAGTAAATCATCATATTATTCTGATTTCTGAAGATCATGTGACACTGAAGACTGGAGGAATGATGCTGAAAATACAGCGGAGCATCACAGAAATACATTACACTTTAACACAGATTCACACAGAAAAAAAAAAATCTTTCACAATATTATTTTATTTAAATTGTTTTCTGACATGTTGGTGTTTGATCTTTGACATATTAATGTCAGATAAGTTGCACTGAGTAAATACATTTGGATAAAACAAAAACTTTGCCCGTCTTTATTTCAGACTGTAAAGCAACAAAATGTGATTATTTTAAAGGCTGTGGTTCTTTTCTCTACCCACTGTACCTACATATATATATATATATATATATATATATATATATATATATATATATATATATATATATATATATAAACATTGAGTCATTAATTGAATCTGTTTGCAATGTCCTGAACATCTCTTTGCTGTCTTGTGTGGGTGACTCACGTGATCAGTGTTGGTGAGTGTGGGTGAGCTGGAGCTGCTCTTGTTCTCTGTAAGTGCTTCAGCTGAACACTGTGACTCTTCACTGTGCGGCTGATCTGGAGACAGACTCTCACTGCTGCTGTCCTCATCAAACACGTACGAGTCCTCCTGCTGCGACAGCTTCCCATGGTTCACTGCGGAGATATGAGAGGAGAGATGCAGACTCAGTCAGATAAACTCACATAGAAGATCAGTCCAACAGCCAAACAAAGAAAGACGAGAAAAACAAATGTTCAGAGAGCAGCAAACGTGAAGGAGACTGATTACCAGTGTTTGACAGAATTACAGCCTCTGCACAGCTTGAGTAAATATCTGACTGAGAGTCCGTTTGCGTCTTTGTGCATGTGTGTGTATGTGAGTGAACGCGTGCAAGAAAACCGAAGCATGTGCCGGTCCTGAACACTTGTCAACACTTGGGATGCAGTGACAGGAACACAGCTCACACGAGGGGTCAGTGTGAGTCTATGTATGTCTCTCAGTTAGGCACATGGGCACATACAAACTCTCTCTAATGTGTTAGGGTTAGGGGTCAAACTCTCTAACTACTAGGCCACGACTTGCCCTACTTCCTCTTACTCTATCTTAGATCATCTGAGACAGTGTTTTTAAAGAAAATGCCTTCTCTTTATTCTTATACAGTGGGGAAAATAAGTATTTAGTCAGCCACCAATTGTGCAAGTTCTCCCATTTAAAAAGATGTGAGAGGCCTGTAATATTCATCATAGGTACACTTCAACTATGAGAGACAAAATGTAAAAAGAAAATTCAGAAAATCACATTGTAGGATATTTAATGAATTTATTTGCAAATTATGGTGAAAAATAAATATTTGGTCACCTACAAACAATCAAGATTTCCGGCTCTCACAGACCTGTAACAAGTTCTTTAAGAGGCTCCTCTGTCCTCCACTTGTTATCAGTTTAAAAGACACCTGTCCACAACCTCAAACAGTCACACTCCAAACTCCACTATGTCCGAGACCAAAGAGCTGTCAATGGACACCAGAACCAAAATTGTAGACCTGCACCAGGCTGGGAAGACTGAATCTGCAATAGGCAAGCAGCTTGGTGTGAAGAAATCAACTGTGGGAGCAATTAATAGGAAATGGAAGACAAACAAGACCAAAGACCAATGATAATCTCCCTCGATCTGGGGCTCCACACAGGATCTCACCCCGTGGGGTCAAAATGACCACAAGAACGTTGAGCAAAAATCTCAGAACCACACAGGGGGACCTAGTGATTGACCCACAGAGAGCTGGGACCAAAGTACGCCGCCAGGGACTCAAATCCTGCAGTGCCAGACATGTGCCCCTGCTTAAGCCAGTACATGTCTGAAGTTTGCTAGAGAGCATTTGGATGATCCAGAAGAAGATTGGGACAATGTCATATGGTCAGATGAAACTCAACTTGTTGTGTTTGGAGGAGAAAGAATGCTGAGTTGTATCCAAAGAACACCATACCTACTGTGAAGCATGAAGGTGGATACATCATGCTTTGGGGCTGTTTTCTGCAAAGGGACCTGGACGACTGATCCGGGTAAAGGAAAGAATTAATGGGGCCATGTATCATGAGATTTTGAGTGGAAACCTCCTTCCATCAGCAAGGGCCATGAAGATTAAACATGGCTAAGTCTTTCAGCATGACAATGATCCAAAACACACCGCCTTGGATAACGGAGAAGTGGCTTCGTAAGAAGCGTTTGAAGGTCCTGGAGTGGGCACACACACACGGAGTGGACGGAGAAGAGGAAGAGCTGTATTTGTGTTCGACATGTCGTTTAAAACGCTGTTATTTTCATCTCGGAGTCCAATCATCTTTGTTTGGCCTTCCCAGGGACGCTGTACTTGGAGATTAATGGTTACAATTTATGTTTAACTCTGTTCCCGAAAATTATAATCCACATGTAAAACTATGTGCAGCACATTTTGCTGAGGACAGCTTCCTCAATCTCAATCAGTTTAATGCTGGATTCACACAAAGATTATTCTTGAAAGATGGAGCAGTTCCCTCTTTGTCTGGAGAAGGTGTTGTTTATGGACCAAAACCGGTAAGTGTATTTTATTATTTAAGTTAGTAAAACTTGCGTTTAACAGTTTCTGTAACTTACTACACAAAGGGCAACACTGTTTAGCTTTGTTAACTAGATGTTAGGGCTGTGCAAAAATAACGAATGTGAATTCCATGCGCATCTCATTAGTAAAAACGCTCCTGTGATTATAAGTGCATCTCCAGCACATGCTCCTGCACACTTGCTTCTCAAAACTAGTCCAATCACGTTTCCAGGAGGGCAGCGCGCGCTCAGCTGCTGTCGAATCACAACACAGGAACCGCTGGCCCAATCAGAACTCGCTACATATTTCTGAAGGAGGGGCTTTATAGAACAAGGAAGTCACCAGCTTGTTTTTATGACAGTGAAAACAGCGGTATACAGATAGGCGAATTGTTTGAAAAATACTGTGTTTTTACACGCGAAACATGAACACGTTATATTGCACACTGTAAACACAATCAAAGCTTCAAAAAAGCATGAAAAACGGGGCCTTTAAATGGGAGAACTTGCACAATTGGTGGCGGACTAAATACTTATTTTCCCCACTGTTTATACGCACACACATATGCAGGGGGTATGGCTTATCTAAATGAGATGTAAATGAGCCCCATTGTCACTCGCAGCAGTGAGGACTGCAAATCTTCAGAGGCTATTTCTGCTTTTTCAGCTTTTTTGAGTGCCTACCTTCAAATGGCCACAACTTCTCCAAATATTATCAGATTTCTATGTGTTACACATCGTTGGAAAGCTTGGAGACTACACTTTCAGAATCTGTGAATAACTCAAAATGCCCCAGAACCGACTTGTGTCCCTACTTTCCGTGATTGGTCACAATTATTATTATTTCTAAGTGAACAAATGATGTCCCAGTGTTTTCACTCATGATCACTGGCAGTATGTAATCAGTAAATAAGAGTGGCACTGCTCCCCAAATGAAACACAAGAGCTAATCATTCTCAGTGACGTGCAAAGCATTCTGGGAAGGGACGTGGCAGCTTTGTCTGCTTTTTTTTTTTTTTGGTTGAACGGAGCCGCATAAATCATGCAGAGTCAAAACACAGAATGATAGGGACATTCGTTTGATCTCCAGTGAAAAGGGTGGCTCTAAATACAGCTGCTGTTTGTCTCAATAAAACCAGCAGAGGTCATATAAGCCATCGCCCCCAGCCTCACATCCAGCCGTCGCCTCGGGGAGCACAGACATGTTTACTTTCAGCAGGATCTGAGCGCACAGCATGCTAGTAAACACAGCGCAGGCCGACGGCCTCCTAAATCAAGCTGTGTTTGATGAGCCAAGGGCCGGGAGGAATCTTACTCAGCATCACTAGTGAGGAATTCACTCGTGCAAAGAAGAAGAGGCAACAGGAAGTCTAACTCAGGAGTTAGTGAAGCAACTACACTGCACAAAAATAATAATAATAATAATTTTGTCTTGCTTTCCCATACAAATATGTAAACATTCGTACGTCAATATACATTTAATGTCCTAAAAAATTAGGTCTTGTTTTATGAAAAAATGTAACAAAATTAAAAAAATATAATCTTGTTTTTTTCTTTGAACTAAATTTATCCATTCCTCCTAAATTTTTTGGCAAAAACCCAATCAATTGTGACTTAATTAAGACTTCATATTTTAAGTAAACGTTAAATGTTGATTTAAAGGGACAGTTCACCCAAAAATATAAATTCTGTCATCATGTCATTCCAAACTGCACAAGAAAATACTTTGAAGAATGTCGGGAACCAAATAATTGCCAATATTATGGGAAAGAATGGAAACTAGCAGTTGACGGTAGCCATTGACTTCTGTAGAATGGAGAAAAATATATATATAAGTCAATGGCTACTGTCAACCGTTAGGTTCCTTTTGTTTTTTTGCACTATGGAAGTTATTTACCATTTGGATCCATGTCAATGTTTGATTACCCACATTCTTTAATATATTTTATTTTGTGTTCAACAGAAAAAAAAAAAAAAAAAAATTCCTAGAAGGAATATACACACAAAATTCAGTCATGAGTAAATAATGACAGAATTTTCATTTTTAGGTGAACTATGCCTTTAAGACTGTAAGATGTTTGTATGGAAATCAAGACACAGATGCTGAGGAAGAACATCATTTTACAGCGTTGAAGCTGTCAGTGAAAACCATGAAAGATATGAGTTGTGCTCCAATATCTTTAATAGCCGCTTCTTTAGAGTGTTTTACAGGAAAATACTATTCAATCCACTGTGTCACTTGTGATTTCTTTGGTATTATTTGTGAAATTTACCAGCTGAGTGAAAGTGAGTGAAAATATTTTCTACATCATTATTACTTCTTCTTTTTTTTTTTTTTTTTTTTTTTTTTTGTCCGTGTACTGATATTTGTTGTTGTTGTTATTTTCAAAGCTCTTACCTTGTAGAATATGCATGTTGACAAGCTCAGATTTCTCTGGTCGACTTCTGATTTTGTGTTTTAAATCATCTCCAGTCTGCAACATCAAATATTATAAAACATTTAATAAAATGATCTGAGTTTCACAGTACTTCTCTAGAGCTGCTTTTATAGCTCAACTGAAGTTCAGAATGATCATCTAACCTTTGCTACTCGCATAAAGTAAATAAATAAATAATCAAAATTGATAATTTAATAACAGTCTTCAGCAATCCTCTGCAGTTTTTTGAACTATACATTGTTATGTTGCATTTAAAATTATTTTAGGTTTCTGATTTAATTAAATGAATTTAAACAGCAAAAGAAATACACTTATTGAACTGAATAGAGCCAGCACTGAATTGTCTGGAGCTGAATAACGACTGTGGTCTTCTACAGAGTTGCTTTACAGATGAAGCTGAACTGCTCTCATGTTTGAAGTTTGCATCTGATTCTGTTATAATCGCTGGGAAGCTGCTTTCAAACAATCTCTATTTTATAAAGTGCTGTAGAAATAAATGTGAACTGGTTTGATCTAGATAAATAGTAACTAGAAAATGAACTAGTACTGATGATTGTCGTGAGGCAGTCGTGCCGCGTGACTTTGTTTGTGAAGGACTCTTTGCGATATGGTTGTTTGTTCTTCTAACCTTGGATCGCTCCAGACTTTTCCTCTGTTCATGGAGCGCAGCCGGACTCTTCAAGGCTGGGAAAACAAACGAGAAACAGAGCAAAAGTGATTGTTTATCAATGAGTTGTCCATAAATCATCTCTGCCAGCGTCTGCTCCGGCCTGTGTTTCTCTAGTCCTGAATCTTCTGACTGATCCAGACAAACGCTTTCGTTTTAGATCTGCTTTTATGGTTGCTCTGCTTTTTAAACCATAAACATTAAACTAAAAAACTGCATAATTCCAGCCTTTGTAATGTAAGGTGCATTATGATTGGTGAGAGATATCGTGTGTGAGAGCTGGAGGGGCTCGTCAGGAGATACCACTATACATTAATAAAACAAACACTAGTCGAGTCGAGGAGAAAACGTGACATGCGTTTCTAAACCACATGCATTTACACCAGTATCTATTTAAATGCTTAAAAAAACTGTTTATCTGAGTTTGCCGACCTGTTGTCTGCCATAGAAAGATAAAGAGCCAATGAAAGTCTTTTTTAGGAGCTCGGTCACAGATCTGTGTGCTTTATCTCCAGCAGACCTGCTGAAATCCCCAGACTCCAGCGGCTGATTCAACACCTAATCACTGATCTGACTCTATCTGATCACACATGTTGGCATATTCATGACACCGAAGCGGTAAGGTGTGTTTCAGCAGCTGTTTCTCTCTGTGTTAAAGAATTAAGCATGATCTTGCTCTGCTTTGACTCAGTGGTCCTTTATTCAAAAATACATTTAAAAATGCAATTCACACATGCAATGTCTTGAAAGCTGCTCTTCTGTGATCTCGTCTGTGTGTGTGTGTATAAACTAGACTCTTTATCTTCTATGTGAATGTTAACAGGTGTTGAGTGGTTGACTGTAGTGCTGATCCTCCGCTCACAAGCGCTTCAGTCATGTGTCAGATACCCACAATGCTGTGTGATGTAGTGTTACTCACGAGGCGTGATGCCCTGCTCTCGCGTCCTCCTCTGATGGAGTCTCAGCTGCAGGACTGTGGGTGAGGAGCACAAATCACATTAACATCAGACATCAGGAGGACCACACACTGAAGGAACACTTGTTTAAGAGCTGTGTTTATCATAGACCTGCATCCTGTTTTAACGAATATTTGTGGGTCTTTTGCTTCATGTTGTCTTTGTTTTGGGTGGTGTGTCTCTCATCACAGCAATCTACGCCATCACTGCACGAGTGTGTGAGTATGAACGTCTGTGCGTGATCTACTGTAAGTAAAACTAGGCTTCGCTTCTTTATAAACAATCATTTAAATCAGTAAGTTCTGATCCACATTTAGTTTGCCTGTGTCAAACAGATGTTGTTAGAAGCAGTAGTGCTGAGGATGTTTCAGTCTCTTTCTGTTAAAACATTGATTCTTTTATAAATGAAACCAGTAGTGAGTCATTGAATCAGTTCCTCAAGCCATTTGTTCAACACATTGATTATTGATAATTCAGGAATGAATCAGGAAAGTGTCTTTATAAAATCTCTCACTGAAGTTGTTTGAACAAAGCACTGATTCATTCATGTCTTTAAGAGTGAGTCACTGAATCGTTCACTCGAGCGATTCATTTAACGATGGCGTGTGTTGTTAGGAAATGTGTTGTTTGTGTTTTCAGGCTCACGTAGAACTATTTTCATTGGAGGAGGAAAAATAAACAAAGTAAATGGCATTGTGTCTAAAAAATGTAAATTACTCTATGTTTATTGAACTGTATATCAGCAATTTCACACTCACAGTCAGAGAAAAATAGCATTCATGCTCATGAGTTATTGTTTAGATACACACCCGAAACACCAGCATTGGTTAATGTGTGCAACAGCTCTTGTACTTGTCAGTGTTCATCTGATCATCCATTCGTTCTTCCATTTATCATTGCAATCAGTCAACCAGCTGCATAACTGTGGGTCAACACAAAAGCAGGCAGACTGACTGATGGCCGTGTGCTCGTAGCACTGAGATCTGCATACATCTGCTTTTGTTTAGGTCACTCAACCTGTGCTACTGTGTCCAGTGCCAGCAACTTTCATGCAGTGCAAGACAGAGAAACCGGATGATGTCGGGATCTGTCATACCGACACGAGCTCGCACGCAGGAACAACACTGGCGGCTCTCGCACGATTGCTGATATCGGCCCATGATTGCCCTCAATAAGAATTTTCACAGCTCTCCAGACACACTGGATCACATAACCCCCAACAATCAAGACCAGATGAATGGACTCAACAGCACAAAATAGCTCCAGCTGATGTCTTCAAGGCACATACCTACAAAAAACTACTTGTTCCCTGTATAATTTGTCCTAATGAGGGCAATTATGCATTAATTATGCAAATGCACTCTGCACATGCTACGTTAGAATATCCCCATTTAAACTGGAGTATAAATAAGCATGCACACTTTGTCTTGTTAGTGTTGCTTAAGTCTATTACACTAGAATGTCGTGAGCACTATCAGAGGCGCTGCATGACAAACGCCCAGAGCTCTGTAAAAAGCGAGGCTGTAATCTTGACATGACACAGACAGCTGTGACACACCAGCATTCAGACACACTCTCAAGCAGAACTTCGTTCACACATGAAGAACTTTATATACACTTAATATATACAACCAAAAATATCATCACTGCAATAGACCCCCGTCGTGGGAGCTGTATTTTTACGAGAATCAACACTGAATAGTTGTGTGTTCATCAGGAAAACCAGTTTGATTGGTTCTTTAATTTCAGCTCTACTGAAGTAAACTGAAGCACTCAGAGACAGTCTAAAGAACAGTCTTCAGGATAGTGAAGCAAATAATACAGAAAATACATTTACTTAAATTTTATTTAGGACTATACAGCTTGAAATGGCAGCATCAGTCACATTCATTGTTCAGACCCTTTCTAACACGAGTCGAGTAACCAATTAATGCTCAGATTTACTAATTGTTTGCAATTTCAAATATTCTAGTTCTAGCATTTTTCTCAATGTATATCTTTATAGAAGCACTCATAGTAAACTATGGAAAGACAACAGAGAGCTTTACTTATCATTTACAATAAATTGCCAGGTTCATGCACACTTTGTATCTTGGTCATATTAAGCATCTATTGTCACCCAAAAACACTGTCTCGTGAGCTTCAACAGGTTAAACATGTCTGTAACCCTTTTTAAGAGCCGGATGTCAACATTTCAGACCGTGACCTCGGATGCATGAGTGTAGAAAGATTTTAAATGGGTTCTGTAATCTCATGCCACCCATGTCCTGTTAAAGAACCTCAATGAGCCAAACACGTCCAGAGGGAGTGCACTGTATGATCCCTATCAGAACACACACACACACACACTCACACACACGCACACACACGCACACACACACACACACACACACTCTCTCACACACACACACACACACACCGCATCAGAACGCTAATGTGTGCTGCTCAAAACATCATGCCACTGTGTGGAGCAGCTTAATGTCTCCACTTCCCTTGAGCACAGGGTCATTTCTCTTTGCTGAAGGAAGAGCTCAATTTTGTCTGTAAGTTTGAGCGGTAAACCATTACTGTGCCAAACCAGAACACTGCTGTGAAATCAAATTCAGAGTCTGAGCGGAAAGTTTGTCTGCCTAGCCATGAATCCCTCCAGATGCAAAGAAGATCTTCAGAGACTCTGACATTTATTCAATATAATTGTGTTTATTCAGTAACGCTTTCATCAGAAAGGTGGCAGCATTGTTCACAGTGCACTGAATGACTCCACGAGATAAACACAGATGAACAGAGACGGAGAGAAAGAGTTTGAAAGAAACAGAAAGAGTGGAAAACAGAACAACTGTGAATTTATTAAAATCCAGATGCAGGAGTTTATGCTTTTACTGAATGATTTTATTTATTGTTTTCCAGTACAAACATCTAAACATGATTTAAACAGCATACATTTACTCAAGAAGCAAAAATGACCGAAAAACATATAAAAATTAGATGAGTTTATACCAAAAACAAGAAAGAAATATCTGCAAATTGGGCCAAAAAATACACCTAAATCAAACTAAAACATTTTTCTGAACCAGTTGAGATATTTATTTTTTCTTATTTTAAGCATAAACTCACTTTATTCTTATACATTTGTTAATATCTTAACATCATCAAGTAAATGTATGTAAGAACGTTTAAACAATCGTACTGGAAAACAAGATTAAATACTAAATACATTATTTCTTGCACAGGTTAAGTGACACCTGATGACCTTTGACCCCTGTATAAAAGCACTCGAGGCTTTTGAAGGCAGTGCAGCTACAAGCGTATGCAGCGACCAACAGGTACAAAACCAAAAATAGCTTCCAAATTAATTTCAGAGTAAAGTGTTTGTGAAACACATGCACAAATTGTGTGACATTCGTTGTGATTGTTAGAACTCATCATGCATCTGTAAATAATCAGCGCTTCGGAATGAGTTTCTGTTGGAGGCGAAGCCAAAATCTCACCTGATTTAAACTTGCTGCGAATCAGAACAGAACGCTCAGATCCCAGTAGAGTCATTGTGTTCCAGTGTCAAACACTTCAGCCTCTCGTAGCACACACTATCCACACGCTCAAGCACTTGGGTCCCATGCAGAATGATCCTCTGCTCCATGAGAGAGAAACTGATACACACCGCTGCTGGGAGGGTCTTAAAGCAGAGGAGGCTCCACTGAGTCCCACCTCCTTCAGCTCACACACACACACACACACACACACACTCACACACACACTCACACAGACACACACTCACACACACACTCACACAGACACACTTTGAAAAATGGGGACATGGGTTATGTCCTCATAAGTCACCCTCTCCTTGTAATACCTGTGTCATACCCATGTCATTATACACACACACACACACACACAAACACTCTCAACACATGCAAACACACACAAACACACACACACACACACACACACACTCAACACACACACACGCACGCACACTCACGCACACACATGCACACACACACACACACACACAGACACACTCAACACATACACACACACAGACACACACACAGACACACACACACACACACACACGCACACACACACTCAACACATACACACACACAGACACACACACACACACGCACACACACACACACACACACACACACACACACACACACACACTCAGATAAACATGTAGTTGTATGATCTTCATTTGAAGAGTGGGAGAATTTAAAACTTATACATATGATCTGTTGAGTGTGGTAATGTGTTGCCAGTCACTCATCATCTCGTCTGCTGTGTTGGATTCTCCAGGCCTTCCTCCGGCTCACACAAGCTGTCAAAACACCAGACAAGCCTTCGCTGCGTCTCCAGCCGCATTAAACTAGTGCTGGCACTGAAGCGCTGCTCTTGGACAGGCTTTTTGTGCAATTAGCTGTACAACATCCAGGTGCATTGTGTGGTTTGAGTAGGGCTTAAAAATCTATTAAATCTATTTAATCAAAAGTGTACAAATATGGAATTAAAAATAGAAGCTGAGCCCCAGGTCTTTCGTGGTAGTGCCCGTTCGTTCTCCTTATTTACTGAGTAAAGCCTTCATCTGCTGCTAATCTGACAGAGGACTACATCACGCACTGAATGAGGCTCTCACTTTCACAAATGACAACTAATGGAGACTTTGCTTGCTCTTTTATGTGTCTGCTCTGAAAAAAAAAAAAAAAAAAACATTCATCACAATGTAAAGTATAAATTTCAATTTCAATTCCAATTTCAATTACAAGAGAAAAATCACTGTGATATTTAAAGGCACATTGTGAAGTTTAAAGTCATAATATTACTATACTATGGTAAGAAATATTCACCTCGAAAAATAAAGCCAAATGTGGAGTTGGAACTGTGAGAAATAGAGTTAAAATATAGAGTTACAGGAAGATATT
Source organism: Carassius auratus (assembly GCF_003368295.1). NCBI lineage: Eukaryota > Metazoa > Chordata > Actinopteri > Cypriniformes > Cyprinidae > Carassius > Carassius auratus. Next base: position 552,065 of record NC_039296.1, read on the forward strand.
ATGTCACAATTACAAGAAACAAAGTTGTAACTACAAGAGATAAAGTAAAATTCTTAGATATAAATATACAATGACAAAAGAAAAGTCACTTTGTGAGGTTTAAAGACAATTGTACGGTATAAAATCATTATTACAAGAATTCTTGACAACTGCAAAAATGAAGTTGCAATTGTGTGGTCATATGTGATTTATTTTTTTCCCTTTCTCTTAGGAGTGTTACAAGCTCTTGGTGCATAAAGAAGATCTGTAAAGTTGCAAAGACTAAAGTCTCAAATCCAAAGAGATATTCTTTATCAAATTTAAGAGTCAAACTCATTCTCCTAAAATGGCTCATTCTAACATTTCCCCACATCTTAACATCACAATGTGGGAAGATTTCCATAACGCAAACCAAATATTAATATAAAGAAAGAAGACGAGAACTTTTATTCTCACTGTTGAGTCGGCACCATGTTGTGAAGAAGCTGTGTGTTTCATTGTGAAAGCGAAACTTCTTTTTTTGGTCTTCCAAAAGAGGACACAACTAGAAATCAGTGGTTAAGTTAAGTGGAATTTCAACACTGTTCCAGAACAGTCCAACACAAATATTCTGATGTGTGTTGAACATTTTATGGAGGAACTGTGAGAATAGCCTGCAATGCTGGGCTGTTCCAACTTTGTAAATGCAGTCTGGTGCTTCTGACTCACAGCCTGTAAGTACGTTTACATATTAAAATAATTTGCCACTGATGATTCAAACATTAGTTTTGAGCAGTGTAGAGTAGGCTTGTTATTTGTAGTTTTTTCAGATCACAAATGCAGACATGGTTTTATGTTTACCCTGCAATGCACCGTGTAAAAATACAGTCATCAGTACTGATACAGTACAATCAGTAACTGTGTCCTCACTGGTTTCAACAAGTGCCTCGTTTGTAATGGGTTTTATTGGTTTTGTCTGGTTGTGCTGGGAGACCACATCACACTAGGTTAAGGGGTGTAAAATTCTGTCACATGCTTGAGGTATTCAGCCAATCACAATGCACTGGACAGCTGGCCAATCAGAGCACACCTCGCTTTCCAGAACGATGAGCTTTGTAAAAATTTAGAGTGTTTCAGAAGGCGGGTCATAGAGGAGAAATAATGATGTACAGTATGTGGAAAATTATGTTTTTTGAACCTTGAACCACACAAACATATTGCATTGCACCAAAAACACAAAATAATGTTCTTTTAAGCAAGATCTTATGAACACTTTGAAAGAAAGTTGATTTGCAAGTTATAAGGTTGCTTCATGTGAATATAAAGTGAAAACTCTTTTACTCACTCTGTGAGAATAGACTTAAAGAACTGAGAAATATAAATAGAGTTGATAATATAATATATGATAAATATATGACATGATAAATAAATATACAACAACACTATTGGGAGAATTTTTGACAATTACAAAAATAACGTTATAACTATGCGACATAAGATTAAACTATAAGGTATACAATTGTTAATATCTTAAAATCATCAAGTAAATGTATGTAAGAACGTTTAAACAAACATACTGGAAAACAAGATGGAAATACTAAATAAAAATATTTTTTGCACAGGTTAAGTGACACCTGATGACCTTTGACCCCTGTATCAAAGCACTTGAGGCTTTTGAAGGCAGTGTAGCTACAAGCGTATGCAGCGACTACAGGTACAAAACCAAAAATAGCTTCCAAATTAATTTCAGAGTAAAGTGTTTGTGAAACACATGCACAAATTGTGTGACATTCGTTGTGATTGTTAGAACTCATCATGAATCGGTAAATAATCAGCGCTTATAAAATAGAATTTTTCATGATTGTGAAAATATAAAAGATACTGTATACAATTACAGTGAAATATAAAGTCACAATTACAAGAAACAAAGTCGTTATGAATTTTGATAATTCAAGTTTGTCACGGTTGGTAAAACCGTCGTCTCTGTTTATATGTGGGTGGAGTTTTGTGTGTCTCTCGTCTTATCAGCCACAGCTGCCACTCATTACCTGCTCCCTATTTATTGCCCTGTCTTTCGTTTTGTGTTTGTCAGATCATTGTTTGAAGCTCTGTTTCTGCCTGTTATTCACTACGCAGGATCATTGCACTTCTGGAAATATAGAATTGGGTTTGTAAGACATATAAAGAGATATAGAGAACTATAAAGCCACAGAAACACTTAAAATATGTCATAATTGCAAGGTATAGTCACGTTTATATAAAAATAACATTACAAATGGATTTTGGGAGAACCATCTAAGATGAAACTGAAACACAACTGAGATCTCTGTAAGAAACTAACATCATTTCCAGATCTGGACCTCCTCCTGTCCAGAGACCCTTGTCTTCAAGCACTTTAGCTGGATATTAAGCAAAGCAAAGGGATTAAACTTGCTAATGGCACCAGAATTGGTCCAGTTCCTCTGCCACGCGTAGTGAAGCGTGCTGCATTATACAAGCCAGCTCAAATATTTACATTAGTACATCTTGAGTTGTTAACCGGCAATTTTTCTTTGGAAGAGCATCTGGCTGCACAGGTTTCCCCATGACTGAGGTTTGGACGTCTTAATTAGCAGGTGAAAGTACTTAAAGCCAGGGTGCGACCCAGAGATTGACAGTGAACACAGAGCATCCCTGCGAATTCCAGCGAGGGTCACTGAGCCCCGTCCTAATCCTCCCTGTAATTGGGCTCTGAGTCTGCAGCGTGACATCTTACATCTGACACTTCCGGCTCATGAATGTGACTGTATGCAGCAACACACACACACACACACGTGCCGTAACAGGACGTCCGTCTGAACATGAGCTTTTCTTCACTGGATCCTGCATTACAAACCATATTGGATTCATCAGAATCATTATCTTTCAGCATGTTTATTGGCATCCTGAACAGAGGTTTCTTGTGAGAAGAAAATCACAAAACATTCTACACAGGACCTAATATAAATGATCTCCTAGTCTTTGTATAATTTAATGTGTTTAGAAGTCAAAAACATCATTCATCAGTTTCCAGTGAAAACATTTCTACACTTTGAATGAATGCATATCTCTTTTGGGTCTTTTTGGAGAACATTTAAAGTGCAATAAAAAAAAAAAACTGAAATCAAATTCAAATTACAGTGAAGGTTTTTGTCAGCAGTTAGTCTGTGCTTTGAGTAATACACACGTCTAGGGACCTATTTGTGTCATTTATTATTCATGTCTTTTAACTGCTGCTGTCTTTCCCTATCCAAGGAACTGTCAGATTTTGAGAATTATGAAATACTTTCTTAAACAACATTTTACAATAATATAATAATATATAATTTGCTCCTTCTAAAGTCTATCTGTGAGGGAACGTCTGGCTCTCGGCTGTGTCTCAGACGAGGGTCTCACACGCAGACAGACAGGGTCCCAGCTGGAGCCAGCGAGCCCAGAGCAGGGGGAGAACGAACAGAGGACAGGACACAGACAGGCTCATGGGCTCAGAAAAAACATGATAGAAAATGGACATACAGTGGGGTTCAAAAGCCTGGGATGACACTGAAAAATTCTAAATGTCCTTTCATCTGTTCGGGTGATTTCTGATGACAGCTGCTCACTGCATTTGTTAATGGTGTCTTACAAGCTCTTGCTGAAAATAAAAATAACTTCTTGATTACATCCCTGTTTCAGTCTCTTTCAATATAAAAGTCTTACGGACTCACAGACTCACTCTGAAAAAACAGTCACATCTAATGATGGAATATTGTCACTAAAATTACCATCAAAAACACACACACTGTTTCTCAAAATACTATTAATAAATATTATTATTATTTTCATATAAAATATTATTTAAATATAAAATATTGTTTTTTTATCTAAAATATAGTTTATTGAAGAATGAATAAACAACAACAGCCGTTATATAAGATATAACGTGAAGAGATTTTGCTCTCAGACAAATCTGTAATAGATTAATGAGACCAAAGATTGCCAGTTAGAACCCAGGTGTGTAGAGTAGTTGTGATGAAGCAATGGGTTAGCTGGAACCACCAGCAGTTCTGTCTTAGGTAGTAAGGTTGAGCTGAAGGTGATGGTCATTCATCCAGCTAGAGATGTCCCTCAGACAGGCTGAAATGCGAGCAGCTACCGTCGGGTCATCTGGCTGGAATGAGAAGTAGAGTTGGGTGTCATCAGCGTAGCAGTGATAAGAAAAGCCATGCTTCTGAATGACAGATGCTAATGATGTCATGTAGATGGAGAAGAGAAGTGGTCCAAGTACTGAGCCTTGAGGAACCCCAGTAGCAAGTTGTTGTGACTTAGAAACTTCACCCCTCCAAGACACACTGACGGATCTGTCAGAGAGGTAGGACTTAACCCACAGGAGAGCAGTTCCAGAGATGCCCATCTTTCTGAGGGTGGACAGGAGAATCTGGTGATTAACAGTGTCAAAAACAGCAGACAGGTCCAGTAAGATGAGTACTGAGGATTTTGAAGCTGCTCTTGCTAGTCGCAGGGCTTCAGTAACCGAGAGCAGTGCAGTCTCAGTTGAGTGGCCACTTTTGAAGCCAGATTGGTTGCTGTCCAGGAGGTTGTTCTGTACAAGGAACATAGAGAGCTGGTTGAACACAGCTCGCTCAAGTGTCTTTGCAATGAATGGAAGAAGGGATACCGGTCTGTAGTTTTCTAGAAGCGCTGGATTTAGAGATGGTTTCTTGAGCAGTGGGCTTACCCGAGCCTGCTTGAATGCTGAGGGAAATGTTCCAGAGTGAAGAGAGGTGATGATCATGTGAGTAAGTGAAGGTATGACTGAAGAAGAGATCGCTTGAAGGAGGTGAGTGGGGATCGGATCAAGTGTACAAGTAGTAGGATGATCGGACAGGAGAAGTTTGGAAACGTCTGTCTCTGAGAGTGGGGAGAAGGAGGAGAGATAGTGTGCATTAGTCGTTGTGAAGTTATCCTCAGTCTGTGGTGTGGAGAATTGGTCACTGATGGTTCTTGTCTTATTTGTGAAGAAAACTGCTAAGTCGTCAGCTGTAAGAGTCGATGGAGGAGGAGGTGGTATGAAGGTATTTTTGATTCAAATTAACTGAGCACCTGTGGCAGTGCGATTTGTAGTTGTAGAGAAAAGCCACACATGTGTATCAGTAAATTTGAAGTCACAGAGTGAAATGTTTTAAGAGTTGCAAACCTGTAGCCTTTTTTTCTCTCCCACAAACACAACACAACAGTTACACCTTCTCAAATTCTTCATTGCAGGTGCACAAATCCTATTCTACAAATCACACATTTAGAAACTCGTACGCTCACATTTTTGAAACAATTGCTGCAGTGAATGTGGTGCAAAACGCATTTACACACCCGCATCAAGAAATGTGCAGTCGTGGAGGAATGTTGAACATCCGCAAATCAGTACGTGAATTCATCCAATGAGAGTTGCACACTTGTAGAATATTTTCTCAGAAATGTCTTGTATATTTTTCTAACACAAACACAAAGTACATAACTACAGCTGCTTGAATCTGCTGCGATGAATCTCAAACACTGTTTTTTCGCTTTCAAGCGACAAGTTTCGCGCTCTCGCTTTTGCACCGAGATATTTGGTTCAAAAGTGATTTGTGCATCTGTAGAGGTAGTGGGCGGGACTGTTTAGAGATTACAGAATTTCAGCCAATCAGAAGAGCTACTGAGCCAGTAGATACACGCCCCAAGCAGTTTTACGCCCCTGTTGTCCCTCATGCGTCCAGTAGGGGGAGGCTGCAGACCTATGACCTACTGTAAACTGTATTATTTATATATATTTATAAACTGTTTTTATATACAGAGACTGACTGATATATGATGTTGTGAATTTATATTAAGTTATATTTAGATATTAACCATATTCAGGCCATTAGACATACAGTACTGTGTAACCATATGGATCCTAAATGAAATATTTGCTTTATAATTCACAATTGCTCGTTATACAGCAACAGAACATGTTCTACATAGCATTTTATGAAGACCAACAAAATTTAACCATTTTCTAAAGTTCCAAGGGTCATTTAAAAGAAAGACAATATTGTTGTTCACAAAAAAAATTATTTAACACCATGACTTGGTTATTTCTTAACAGCATGACTCCTGTAGATGACTCTCCAATGGCTTGCCACTCTTCTTTAATTGTTTCTTTATCCTGCGGTCAAAGTGATCCCATTCACTGATAAAAATAAATAAAAAAGCAAAAGTTGCATAGTGGTAGAAACAATGGTTATTTATAAATAATGGCAGGATGTCATGTTTCAATTTTTTTTGTCCTTTATAGGATCCTTACAGTACCTTGCGTCAATGACAGGTCCTCGAAGGAATTTCTCCTCAGCCTCCAAGATAGACACGTTTCAAAACAGCAAGAGCACAGATGATGGACTAGAGAAAGATTTATCACAGCCCAAATAAGCCAAGCATCATTTTGCATTTTTTTTTTTTTTTTACAACAAAATCAAAAGTTCCTTTTCTATATTAAGCACAAAACTATTATTTTATAGAAATGATCTAACATTATGGATAAACTATTTGACATTAAAAACAATGTGAATATGACACCATGCAGAGCACAACTAACACACAAGACCTACCTCTGGAAAAGGGACATCCATAATGAATCGGATCTGGTCACTGTGGGTGTGTGTAGGTGCGCCATCCAAAATTGAAGTCATCTGAGTGTAGATAACATCAATTCTCTCCTGATCTTCAATGAACAATATTGATGGAACACTTGGAAAAAGTGTCAAGTCACTTTGATTGTTTTTTTTTGTTTTTGTTTTTTTTTTGTCCATTGATGATAGACTGTGGTTAGTTAAGTTTGAGTCAGACAGAACATCTGACTCAATCAAGTACTTTTGCCTCTCGAAATAAACTGATCCATCTTTTGAATTGATATCGCTATTCTTTCTTATTTAATTGATCAATCTTTTATAAATAATAAATGTTGCATCATTACACAATACAATCAACAACAATTACTTTAGCAGATTATTTAACATACCTCATCCGTATCGCTTCAAGAAGGTCTGCTGCTATCATACATATAGATATGGTCTGCTGTTCTTATAAATGACTGGGCTCATATACTAATATACTGCCTCCCCCTACTGGACGCATGAGGAACAACAGGGGCGTAAAACTGCTTGGGGCATATATCTACTGGCTCAGTAGCTCTTCTGATTGGCTGAAATTCTGTAATCTCTAAACAGTCCCGCCCACTACCTCTACAGATGCACAAATCACTTTTGAACCAAATATCTCGGTGCAAAAGCGAGAGGCGAAACTTGTCGCTTGAAAGCGAAAAAACAGTGTTTGAGATTCATCGCAGCAGATTCAAGCAGCTGTAGTTATGTACTTTGTGTTTGTGTTAGAAAAATATACAAGACATTTCTGAGAAAATATTCTACAAGTGTGCAACTCTCATTGGATAAATTCACGTACTGATTTGCGGATTTTCAACATTTCTCCACGACTTCACATTTCTTGATGCGGGTGTGTAAATGCGTTTTGCACCACATTCACTGCAGCAATTGTTTCAAAAATGTGAGCGTACGAGTTTCTAAATGTGTGATTTGTAGAATAGGATTTGTGCACCTGCAATGAAGAATCTGAGAAGGTGTAACTGTTGTGTTGTGTTTGTGGGAGAGAAAAAAAGGCTACAGGTTTGCAACTCTTAAAACATTTCACTCTGTGACTTCAAATTTACTGATACACATGTGTGGCTTTTCTCTACAACTACAAATCGCACTGCCACAGGTGCTCAGTTAATTTGAATCAAAAATACCTTCATAAGGTGGAGGCGAATTAAGAAGAGAAAGTCTTGAAGAGTGTGCGAGTCATAACAGTTGTTCATTTTGTTGTGGTAGTAGGATGTTTTCTCAGTGAAGACATTTGCAGAGAAGGAAGAGAGAAGAGAAGAAACTGAACAGTATTTATATAGTTTTATTTACATCTGATTCACGCAATGTCCGAACTGTTAAAACTCTTGTGAACACACTTCACAGCAGCAAGCTGTGAGGCATTCTTCTTCTTCTTCTTCTTGTATTATGGTGGATCACAGACTTATAAGTGCATTACCGCCACCTATCTCTCAAGTGGACCATTGACACTTCTAATTGAGACTATATAAATGCTGTTCAGTTTCTTGCACTAAACAAATGTTTTGTGTCTTTACATATCAATATATCCTCACGAGCTACAGGGTTTAATATGGATTTGTCTGTGAATGTTTTTTTTTTTTTTTTTTACTCTTATAGATTCTGTTACCATTTTCCATACATTTTATGGATGAGAGACTACAAGGACTGAAGCTAAAAATCACAATTTGTGTTCTACTGAAGAAACAAAATCACCTAAATCTTGGATGGCCGGGGAGTAAGCAGATTAACATCTTATTTTCATTTTTTGGGTGAAATATCCCTTTAATCTCAAAACACACAAAACCTTGTTTGGGTCTTTCAACATTCATAGAGGTCACAACTTATTTAACTAAGAGCTTTGCTGAGAACCTAATCAGGAATTCACATATTAATATAATCAGACTCACTTCACATGATTAATTGGTTTTATCAGCCCTAATCAAATGTTTTCAGAGATGCTGGAGCTTTCTCACGCACTGGTTTCTCTTGAATATAGTAGAAGTTGATAAAGGCCGCACTTGAGCGTCAGCTAATACACATCTCAGCCTGAACTCATATATCATCAGACGCTGGTCAAGAAAACTCAAATCGAACTCAGAAATGACATGAGAAGTTCTCGGGCCAAAGCTCACAAGAAACTAAAGATGTGATTTATAGTGTTGTGAGGGTCTGAGCTTCAGAAGATCCACCTGGAATATAAAACACAACAAGAAGAACATCGCAGAGACAGGGATTTCAACAAATCTAGATTATTGTTATTATTTTGTCTCTTTGAGGCTGTTTAAGTTTCAGGAATTAATATTAATTTAGTCTTCGTGGCTGGGTGCAGGACGATGGCAGAGATAGAAATACACATCTATTTATCTATCTACACTGAGCAAAATTATAAACACAACACTTTTGTTTTTGCCCCAGTTTTTCGTGAGCTGACCTCAAAGATCTAAGACTTTTTCTTTGTACACAAAAGGCCTATTTCTCTCAAATATTGTTCAAAAATCTGTCTAAATCTGTGTTAGTGAGCACTTCTCCTTTGCCTCACAGGTGTGGCATAACCAGATGCACATACCACTATAAAATTAGCAGTTTCACTGTATTGGGGTCCGAAAACCAGTCAGTATCTGGTGTGACCACCATTTGCTTCACGCAGTGCAACACATCTCCTTCACATAGAGTTGATCAGTTTGTTGATTGTGGCCTGTGGGATGTTTCTCCACTCCTCTTCAATGGCTGTGTGAAGTTGCTGGATATTGGCAGGAACTGGAACACGCTGTCGTATATACCGAACCAGAGCATCCTTAACTTGCTCAATGGGTGACATGTCCAGTGGATATGCTGGCCATGCAAGAACTGGGATGAGCTTCACTGAGACGGTAGACATGAGCAGTGTAGTCTAACTCATGAACAAATGACTCTTATGAGCTGCTTCTTTTTAGTTCATCAAAACTAGGGAGTGAGACTAATGAAGATTGATTCCCTAAATGATTGAAATGACTCTTTTAAAGATGAGTTACTAATCTGAATCAGTTTAAATCATTGATGTTTACTGGTTATTGAACAGCATTAGCAGAATGCTTTTAATGAAAATAGAAACATGTATGAAATGAAATGCTTGATTCTTGCTGAACAGGACGGTTGGTCTCTGTAAGGCAAACTGAGATATACAGTACATTCATAATCTGATTTATGATTGTAAAGAAAGAGTTGTATGTGTTTAGATCAGATGAACTACACATAACGTGTGTTTAGTCTGAAGACTACTGTATATTCTGAGGAATGTGTTTGGCGTGTGTCTCACGAGTGTGGAGTTATTATGTATAAAACCTCTTGTTGATGTCGTGTTACATGTGTGAGATCCTCTGATCACATGTTTGAACAAGCAAACCACCCCATTATTCCAGTGTGGCACAAGCTCGACAGAAAAACCATCATCTGTATTTACTATTTGTGTTCTTTAAAAACCCCAGTGATGCCAGAATGACTCATTCCTGCAGCTCTTCAGTCTCACTTAACTCTGTTCTTGTAGTTTACACTTCAGCTGGTCTCACTTTCTCTCGAAGCTCTGAAAACACTGAGGAAAGCAGATGAATCACAGTCAGTGAGATCATCAAGTCCTCAGATGATTAATAACCTCATCACAGACAGCAACTGCACAGAATTTGACATTAAACTCACAACAAATATAGGCCTTCATTTATTTGAACATTTATTTGCATTTAACATTTACTTGAGTTTATTTTAAGGCAAGTCATCCCATATAAATAGGGTAAATTTAATGAACAGATCACTATATTTCCCCACTATGTTTATATGCAAATACTTTATTAAATATGCACTCATTTGCATACATTTCCAGATAATCAATCTAAACACTGGATAAAGTCAGGCTCAATAATCTTGTTTGGTTCTGTTGACATATTAAATGTTTTTTACAAAGGATTTATCTTTTTATCGCTCCATAAATCAGAAAATTCTGCCAACAGACTGAAATGTGTGTGTGTGTGTGTGTGTGTGTGTGTGTGCGCGTGTGTGTGTGTGTGTGTGAGTGTGAGTGTGAGTGTGTGTGTGTGTGTGTGTGTGTGTGTGTGTGTGTGCGCGTGTGTGTGTGTGTGTGTGAGTGTGAGTGTGAGTGTGTGTGTGTGTGTGTGTGTGTGTGTGTCTGAAGGCCCCCGTCCTGTCAGATGACTGCAAGAACACTTCTAGTGTGGAGGCTGCTTGCTGTATTTATGAATATTTCAGGTCACTATTTGTCAATTGAAAGTTTAAATAGTTGTATAGAATGTGAACATCTCGGCACATTTATGAATATTCATATGAAAGGTGTCTTTATAACAGATTGATTTTTGAGTTTCAATGAGAAACACTACACACAAATCACACGTATGTACAGATGAAGCCACACTGAACTGTAGTTGGGTTTGTTCGTGGTTTTTGAGTTTAAGATGACGTGTGGCTGAGATCACAGTCATGTGCTGAGAGTTTAGCATGTATTTTGAGAATACAACGTAAGCTCAACTTATTTTATTCATGCATTCACGTCATTTCCAACATTTTCGTGGACTGAAGTTTACAGAGTTTCACCGTTTAAAGTGTTAAAAGCTCGAGGGCTTGAAAGTTTGAAGAGCTCACACCATTGGATGAGCCAGTGCTGTCACTCAAACACAGGCTGAAGAGCCATTCCATCATCTTCAGAAACCAGAATCCGTCGTTCTCAGACGAAGGTTGTGTTTAATTAGTCAGAATAATGGTGTCTGTTTCTCTGGTTCTGAACGTCTGATAGATGCTGGCTCCTGCAGATGTTTCAATATGAACGTGGTATTTTGTTGTTTGTGTTCTCGCTGATTCCCAGAGCTGCTGGTATGTCAGTGGAAACCTTTAAAAATATGACCCCATCGGCCGTGTTTGCTTTGGCTTTGGGATAGGCAGCTTTCAAAAGAAATGTAAGGCAGTGTTTGATTGATTCAGCGCATTACGCTTTAATGAATCCCACATCCAGCTCTAGACCTGCAGTCTAATGAGAGACATTCACTTCACAACACATATCTGAAGAGATATTCACTCAGCTAATAATACACCAAAACGTATTGAAAGAAAACAAGAGGAAAGCCAACACAAATATTCACATACATTATTCATCTCATTACGGCTGCAGAAAACCAGAGGAAGAGAAAAAGAAAAGAAAATGTTATTTCAGTATCATAGAGTTCCTGTTATAGTTTTCATTAATCTTTTATAGATAACTAATCCTCAAAAAAAAAAAAAAAAAAAAACTTCTATGTATCAGGGTTATTATACTTAACTAAAAATAAAACTAAAGACTAAAATAGATAGTACCCCCCAAAAAAAAGTATTATAGCTAGTTTCCAAGAGAAAAAATTCTCATTTTCATTTAGTTTAACTTGATGTACTAAAATAATTAAAACTGAAATAGAAATGAAACAAAGAAAAAAAATAACTACTAAAATTGACAAACACACATTTCAGAAATATGTCCTTCATTAATAAGCAGGTCAGATGCATTGCATTTTTATCTGCTGACATCAGTTTTATCAGGCTTCATCTGGATGTTGTGAAGCTCGTCATGGCCTTTGTGAGAGAGGGCTTCAAATGAAGCATTAGCAGTTATTCCTCCGTTAATTCAGCTCTGGCTCCTATTGAAACCAACACTTCCCGCTGGCTTTATTAAAGCAGGACCACCACTGACACAATCACACCAGTTCTGCATGTTCTCGTGTTGGGAAGGAAATAGTAAACAGGGTTATATTGACACTTTATTGAATAATAAAATCTCGTATTGTGTTGGGATCCTGTGAGCTGGCAGCGAGATGAATTAAAACACTGGCTCATAAAGTCCTGAAGTGTTGCGCTGTTGTTCTGTTGATGCAAAGCTGCAATGCATTAGTGAAGTTTTGTTTGCGTTAAACGAGTGTGTTTGCTGTCTTCACCCACACTTCCACGTTCTTCTTCCTCATCATCTCCAGATGCTTTCTTCAAATTATCTTATGCTTCTAACTCACCTTCTCTAGTACTCCCAAATCATATTTCATATGATAATCCATTATCAAAATAATCGTAAATTGCTGCCCGATATTTAACAGGTTCCTGATTTTGATCTCATAAAACAATCAAGTTTGCACCACTTTAATTTTATCCGATTAATCAAGGAAAGTCAACAGATGAATTGATTATCAAAATAACTGTTAGTCACAGCACTAACTTTGATTTCTATTTTTTATCTTGGAAAAAAAAACTTTTCACTTTTAAATTACAATGATTTCATTTTAATAATTAATAATAATTAGAATTTTACTAATGGACTAATTGAAGTCGTAGTCATCAGAGTAATTGGTTATAAAGTGATGGTTAGTTGTGCGTGTGAGGAATGAAGCTTCATCTCTCCGCTGAGCTGGAGAAAGCCTCGATACTGTGTTACTGTTTTCATTTCCAAGCAAATGATTCCTCCCTTGGTCAAATTCAAACCCAAAGTCCTTGTATCCACAATACAACACCTGGAAAAAGAAAGTGTCCATTAATCTCTGCGTGCTGTGCCGTGCAGTGTTTCTGAAGCAGCTCGCGGGTTGTTTTCGGGTCAGAGCGACCCAGCGCTCTCTTAATTGTATTTCTTGAGTGCTTTGTTTAATATGCAGTCGTTAAATGGCTATAAATAGAGTTGTGGATGCGATGACCTCATGTTTTCTGGTGTTACTGCACAGGATTGAGGATATTATATAGCTGAAAAGCTCTTATCAGCTGCTGTAAACACCCAAAGAATTAGGCTATTTGATAGTGCTGTGGATTTGTCAGGATCTGCTCAGTCTAAATGTTAGCTTTAAAACAGTTGCATTAGATCACAGAGCAGGTTAAAGTAACTAAACTAACCAGCGGACCGAAGTCACTACAGTAAACACACTGGCTCTGTCCTCAGGGATTCATGCTATTCAGCCTTAATTTCAGGACACGCTTCACTAGAAGAAATAACTACAGTATTTATCACATTAAAGAGGTCATGAACTGAGAAATCTAATTTAAGAAAACAACATTTAATTCCTCATCTGTGTTGATGGCTTGCTGCTTTGGCTTCGTTTGGCTATTTCAATCATGACAACTCTGGTAGGTTTTAGGATGGTGATGGATATGACAGTGGTAATGTGTTTGATCTTGGCAGAATAGATCTGCTACACTGCTGAACTGCTGCTGTTGGTTATTGCTGTAGTTGTAGATCATTGCTGCTGCTGCAAACAAGTACAGGAACTTGCTACTCCCAGTGCCTATGGTGATACAGAGCCATGAGTATTAAAGACATACTGCTGCTGCACAAATAGCATATACAATACCCCCTAGCAGATCTAGACAGGTGGAGCTGGGGAAGGGTTTCAGACGCACGTGACGGAATGTGTTTATGAGGCAGTTCTGCTATGCTTTTTTTTTTTCTTTTTTTTTTTTTTTTAGTAGCAGCGCCTGAATTTATATTAGCTGAAAACCAGTTTTAATTGTACATTCCTAATAGGTGAATGTGGCGAGTGGGGCGGGGCCAAGAGGCGTGGGAACGAGGAGTGAGGCCAGGTGTAGTGATTGGAGATGAGCTGCACCTGCGCCCCACCGCCGGTATCGAGTCCCACGTAGGAGATGGAAGGATATAAAACTGGAGCGACTTTAGTGGAGGACGAGAGAGGACCAGGCCTGGGACATTATTTTATGTTTTGCTTTTTATTTTGTGCGCACCAGTCATCCGTGAGGGGCTGGTGCGCTGTTTTGTGTTTATTTTTCAATTATTAAAATGTTTTGAGTGTGCGCCGGTTCCCGCCTCCTTCTTCCCGATGTATATGGAGTTTTAATATTATTACAGTGAACAACTCTTGGCTGTGGCCATAAATATTTCAAAGCTTACAACAAAATCAACTACTAACTTCCAGTCCAGTGAACAGTGCCATATGTGCAAAACATTCACGTAATATTGCCCGAGTTATGTTTTCAACCCCAGAGCATATAGTTCAAATGTTTTACTCTAATATGACTCAATGTGATATTAATTACTCTCTGGAAAAAGCAGAAACACAGCCGCCAAAATTCTTCACTTGCTATAAAAAAAATTAGGGTTTTCTGTCTAAATTAATTTGTCAGTTCTGTTTGTTTATGAGCATGATGGTTTGATAATGTTTGATGAAATGCGTAATCCATCAACTAATCCTCAATAGCGGTTGGAGTGAATTGATGCATGTTCATACGCTATGAGCAATTTCATGCACACAATGGGAAGCAGAAGAAGAGCAGGAATGATGCATTACGGTACAGTCCACCTGCTGCATAATGAGAAAACTCTGGAGATTTTTGTTTTTATTTTATGCTGATGGTAGCAGAACACTGCCTTGGCAGTTCCTTCTGATACATTCTTGCCTTTTTCTTGTTTTCCTAACTGATGAATGATGTGAGAAAGTTCAAAGTAAACAAATCTATTGTTTGAGGACACTGTGCTGTGAGCTGATCTCATCCTGAAGCGTTTGGGAGGATCTGCAAAATCATTTCTGATGGGATAACGGCACATGTATGAAACAAGATGTTTAGGATCAGTGGGAACGCTTCAGAAAAACATGCATTCAGAAGAACTGTCACAACTCTAAAGCTTTCTTCATCGGCATCTCTAAACAGATGAGTGTAATAATCTCTCAGCCATCGTTGCTACAAAATCAGCATGGAATTCACATGAAAGATTCCCAATAAAGCTTTCCACCCAATTCCAGATTGTAAAAGTAAGTATTTTATGGCAGGTGTTGGTTTGAACACGAGGGCCAAAAAGCCTTTTATCAGAGTCTCTCTCTCCAGCCGTCCACCGCATTGTGTCTTTACTCTGATAGGATCAAGAAAATTTGGGTTTGCATGAAACCCCAAGAGGAAAACAAAGAGGGAAAGTGAAGTCAAGTCAAGTAAAAATATAAGGGCAAGGACAGGCTCTTATTAACTAATAAATGAAGACAAAAACAAACAAAACAACCTCATTGAGTAAAAAATTAACATCAAGGCAAGGAATTATGCAACAATTAACTAAAACAGAGCCCAAGACAATGGGAGAATAAAGGAGACAAGGAGGGTAATGAGGAAAAACAGGTGGAGCAACTGAAGCAATAATCAGTTAACAAGATGACATGAGACATGAGAGCACATGGCTTTGTTTTTGCTTCTATGTGCCATGTGCTCTCATGTCATCTTGTTAACTGCTCACACAAAACACAAGAACACACGGCCAATGAGAACGCATGAGGCACGTGCTAAACCAAACACAACAACATAATGAATGAAGACACGAGACAAAACCCTCACAAGACTCAACATGTGAGCTCACAATGAAGACAATAATACAAGAAGAAACACAAGAGTCAGGGCTCTTTCACACAACCAAGAGTAAACCAGACCGAAGTGACAGAACCCTGACAACAATACTGACTTTTTAAATTCAGAACTACAATAAAAAGACTTCTGAGATATAAACTCAATTATGAGATAAAAACTCATAATCGCAAGATATAAACTAAGAATTATGAGATATACGTTTGGAATCATGGGATATAAACTCAGATTTGAGTTATAAATTAATTCGTAATTTTGAGATACAAACTCATAATAATGAGATATAAACTCAGAATTTTGATATATAAATTAAAAATTATGAGATATAAATTCATTCAGAATCATGAGATATAAACTAGGGGGAAAAACTAAAGTCATAATTGTGAGATAAATCGCACAATTACTGTTTTCTCTTTTTCATTCCATGGCAGAAAGAAAAACAATTGCGAGGTGTAAAGTCAGAATTCTAAACTTATATATTTTATTTTTCAATATTTTATTTTGCGGGATCTAAACTCTGAATCGCAAGAAAAACTGCCTATGTCTTTATTTTTGTATTTATTTATTTATTTTTATACCTGTCACAGTAGGGTTTAGGAGAAACACAAAGAGAGGGTAGGATCCAAATGCAGGTAAGGGTTTTATTTAAACAGAAGGGTAAATACAAAATAAACAGTCATGAGAGACAAACAAAACCAAAAGAGGGAACCGGATGAAACGGGGAACTCGGAAGAACGAGAAGGTAGAGGAAGTCTCGGGGAACGAGAGCATGAGACACATAGGGTAAGGACTCCATAATGACAACAGAGAAAGACAGCTCTATATAGGGAAACTAATGACAGAGGATTGTCAACACCTGTGCAATTTAATTGGAGTGCAATTACTGTGAAGACAGAACCGGACTAGAGGAATTAAAGTGCCTATGGTGAAGTGCCTAAAGGGAAGTGAGCTCACTAGGGAACACCCAGGAAAACAGAGACTGGCAGCGTGACATTACCCCCTCCCCTACGGAGCAGCTACCAGATGCTCCACCTAAACCCAGGAAAACCCCAACAGAAAAAGAGGCAGGAGGGAGGTGGAGCGGCGGCGGACCAGGGGGAGGGACGGAGGGACAGAAAACAGGGACAGGAGCAACCAGGAGAAATGGAAAGGTAGAGGCAGGAAAGGTGCAACACAAAACAAGGAGTCCAGGAGGGTGGTGGACCGGCGGAGGATAAAGGGGAGGGACGGAGGGCCAGGTCCAAAGGAGGAAAAAACAGGAAAAACGAATGAAAACAAACACCAAAACATGGGTACAAGGAAGACATTAAGTGATGCCCACCCGGGCGAAACAGAGGGCCATCACACCCATGAGATGAAGGCAGAAACCCGCCCAGGGCGGAGCGGAAGCCCACCACATTCTCGCGGTCAAGACCGGAGTCCCCCAGGGCGGAGCGGAGGACCACCACGTCCTCGCGGTCGAAGCCTGAGTGCCCCAGGGCGGAGCGGAAGACAGAACCAGACTAGAGGAATTAAAGTGCCTATGGTGAAGTGCCTAAAGGGAAGTGAGCTCACTAGGAAACACCCAGGAAAACAGAGACTGGCAGCGTGACAATACCTGGCTTCCATTTGAAAATCTGTACACAGCTACCTCATTCTTTATTTCCTATGCTATTTTAATTTAATTCATTTTGTTATTTTAATAATTTATAATTAACATTTAATAATTTCTAAAAAAATATAATAATCGGTTCAATATAAAAAAAAAAAACATTTTTACTGTCTTAAGTGCACTAATTTATTTAGCCTATAAATTATTATATATATTATATAGTTATTATATATAATTATTATATTATTATAAAGGTAATGCATAAGAAGATTTTATCCAAAATGACTAACAAAAGAGGAACAAATTACCCCAGAGTCAGTCACAATGCCAGGTTTATTGTACAATAATAATCAAGTGCTAAGATTATCACAAATTATACAAGATTTTGATGCACATCTTTCTTATTAAATCATTGTATTCCACCTCGTACTATACTTGACAAGACTCTTTGCTGTAGGCATATTTCACACAATCATATTCAATAAAACAGTATGTTAACACGTAGGCTAGGAGCTTGCTGAATGAATCCGTGAGTACTTATTACAAATCTGCGGGAACAGATTGTGAAAGCATGCACATGGATTATGTATTCGTGGGTACGGATTCAAAAACCGAAGGTACGGTCTATAAAATCTGAGTGCACGGATTGGAAATTCATGGGTACGGTTTATTAATCTGTGGGTACGATTTGTTAAACCGAGGGAACAGTTTAAGAATTCGTGAGGTTTATAAACTGAGGGGATGGATTGCAAAACCGTCGGAACGGATTGTATGTTTTTCTCCTACAGGTGACCTCCGGGGCTCCGTACCATAGAAAACTGAAAGAATGAAAAAGACAAAAGCTTATCTTTTACTCAGCATCATGTTGTTCCAGACTGCTTGATGAGTTTTCCAGTTTAACTGTTTTGGGTGAACTGTCCCTGTTGGGTCACAAATAGCAAACAAACTCACTAGACCTTATGGAATTTTTACGTTTTATTTTTATTTCTAGAGTTATGCACGTACGGTTTTGATGATTTTATTTTTATTTTTTCAAGCTGAAGCATGGGTTTCAGACTCAACATCCGAAGTTATTTTGCTTCTCCAGTAAATGCACATTAATTCAAGAATTATGCAAAAATAGTTTTAGAGTTTTTAGGATAATGCATGCATGTTTTTGATTAAAGCATGTGTTTTTGCTTTGTTTTTTTTCTTTTCTTAGTGTTTTTATTATAGTCAGCTCTGTCAGGCTACTTGGAGGAAACGTGCGTGTTTTAAACTGTCAAAGTCTCCATTTCTTCTTCAACAAGACCACATAGCTGCAGTCCTTGACAAACTGTGATCCATGTCTCTGCTGCATGAGCGTCAGGACTCCCAGTGCTCTTCAGTTCACAGCACTAAAGTCTGTTGCTACAATGACCAAACAACGCAAACAAATACACAACAAAACGTCACGCTCAGGCTCATCTGAAGAGCTCGAGTGACTCAAATGTTCTCTTGCCCCCTCAGTCGCTTTCATCCAAACGCCACACATGACATCATGGAAAACTGGGAAGCCGAGTCTCTCTCTCAGAATGAGCCGGGAGTCCAGGGATCCATCATTCTAAAAATACAGTTTGTATCGCTGCGTTACACAAACACTTTCATCTCTAAACCTTGTGGTTCAAGTGCCTTTTAAGCTGGTTTGATTAGACTATGAAGTTTAAAAGCAGAGTGCGCTGATATTTCTTCATGGATTAGTCATCAGCTGCTTCTAATAAAATGTTCAAACACTCTTGTTTTATCTGGCCAGAGGAGTTTCTTGGCAAAGCTGTGCTTTGCATACTTACCTATTTACCTGCTATTTATATTGGCAACAATAAACGCTTTTCTTAAAGAGGAATATTCACATTTAGAGACAATGAAGGAAGCCGTCTAAATCAATTGTGATGAAGTTTTATAAACTGGTATTAATGTTCCCAAGTGGTTTTGTTCTCTGGACCAAAATCTCCAGCTATTAGAGAAGAAACAGTGCAGTTGCTCTGTGTATCTGTATGCAGGTATGTTGAGTGTTTCTCAGGCCGAGATCTCAGGTCATCCGATCACACGAGTTCAGCCGAACCATTTGCACCTCATATGAACATGCATCTCTGATTTCATGACTATGAACGTCACTCAGTACGTCAGTGTATGTTGATAAAGCACAAACACTGCTCTCAAAATAAGCATTAAAAGTGAGTTCACATGAGGTTGTCACTCTCACAAAAAAACCCATGCAACATTCTGGAAACATGAGTTAATGGTTATTAAAAATAAAAGACAATCGCAATAATGTTTGGAATTAGTTCCCCAAAGGTAATCAAATGAGAAGCATGCACTGATGTAAGGAGAGCGTTCTGTGCTGGAGAAATGCATGCGGCATGACTGTGACCGACTTCAATGAATTTTAATGTTACACTGAAGTGTCAGTATATAACACACACATAATCAGTGTAACTTCTACAGTGGGAAATTATAATGATTTGTCCCACCATTCACTCTCATTGTATGCTTGAAAATCCCCTTTTGTGTTTCACAGAAAAAAGAAAGTCATGCAGGTTTGGAACGACATGAGCATGAGTCAATGAAGATCTTGAATGAAAATCTCTGAAACCGGATGGATATCTTTGGTTTGTCCCTTTAACATTGTTATTGGACTATCTTTGATTGTCTTTAAAACAGAGATTCTTAATTGGCATTGATGGTTCCACGAGGAACCTTTATCATCCGTCAAACCACTAAAGCTTCTTTATAGTGGAAGAAGTCTCTTTTGATTATTAAAATGGTCTTCACATTACAGTTTTTGTGTGTAGAGTTTTGCAGTAACAGTTCACCAAATCTGACTCATGTTAAAGTAGGGGAATAGTGTTTATAGTTCAGCAAAATGGGTGTGATTTTTGAAAAATGGTGTTATGGTTTTGAAATTTCAGTTCAAAAGCCTGGATATAGTGTTTTAGTAATCGAGAAAAACTGTAAGAAAAGAACTGCTAACCTCAGGTGAGCCAAAAATGGTTCTTTTACAGCATCGCTGTGATAATCTTTCTTTTTAAGAAAGTGCGAAGCAGCTAAAACCTTGAACTGAATCCACAGAATGTGTTTCTGAAACAAACAGGATCTTTTTGCTGTTGATTTTCCCTCAAATCTGTTTTAGCAAGAAGATCCTGAGCAGCGAGCGAGTGTTTCTGTTGGTTTTTAAAGCATAAGCTCACCTAAAGCTCAACAAATGCTTCTCCTTCCACCATCAAATTAATTTACAGACTGCACAGTGACGGACCTTAAACACACATGCTCTCGATCCAGTAGCTTCCAGAGCTTCCACAATGTGTCCTCGTGAAGAACCAGTCCTTCGGTTTCCTTTCCACGAGCCAAGACTTCTTTATACCCCATCATCAGAAACAAGAAGCATAGGGTACTCCAAACACATAGCTCTGCTTTCTTTGATAAGCTGTGTTTTCCAATACACTTAGACGTCTGAAGGACATTAATTCCCTAGAAGTGTCACGGCTTGTAAAAATACTCATGTTATCAAAGCCATGCTGACAATTTATTGCACATTTGACAAGCCAAAAAGCCACGGTACTGATAAAACCTCTGGAATAATAATATGGAGTATATTAGATATGATGTTATAACGCCCCACGCCTAGGGGTAGTAAAAAGAGCTCTTAACAGGGCATAATAAGACTGGGTTGTGCTAATGGAAACCCAAGTACCAATCACTCCAGTTTTACCACATTTTAATGAATCTCTTTTTTTTGGTGCAGTCAACAATTTTAATATCATGCAGCAAATCAGCATATTACAATGATTCCTGAAGATTATGTGACACTGAAGACTGGAGTAATAATACTGAAAATTCAGCTTTGAATACAGACATAAATTACATAATAATTTTTATATTTTAATTATAATAATTATAATATTTCAGAATTTTTACTGCATTTTTGACCAAATAATTGTGGCCTGGGTGAGCAGAAAAGAGAAATGTATGGAAAAAACTTTTTTTGTTGCCAGTGTGTGTGGGTATATGCCCTTTAATATTGAAGATAATTTCTGACATAATTCCTATAACAAAACAACGGACATTTATGAATTCATTTAAAGGCAGTTTTTTATGCAGCATGTTTTTTCTCTCTCTCTCTGTTATCTTTAATCTTTTCTCTTCTCATTGCTGGTGTTATTTATGCTGGCGTTTCTCCAGAACTTCCAGGGATGAGTTTGTGAAAGAATTAACACATGATGATTTCTCTCTCTTCAGTATATAAAGCCACTGTGCTGCTTCCAGATTTTATCTGTCTGGTGAACAAAGAACAGATGAACGAATCTACAGTTCACTTCAAGATGTTCAAGATGTTCCTTTGCAACATTTTCAGGTTCAGTTTTATCCTTTATGGGGACTCACTGTATGATAAGAAGTATCATGCCCGAGAGGGTGAGGCCACGTTGGGCCTGGGTCGCTCGAAAAAGCCCCTGGAGCTCAGCCTCCACGGTTATTGAATCAGCTCATTATCATATCCTGAGATAACATTTATTATTATTGTTAATAATACACTGCTGATGCAATTTACAAACATTTTTTAAGGTATTTAGTGTTTTAACACACACCTTTCCCTGTAATTTCCATGTGTCTGAAGCTTAAAAATAAAAAACATGGAAAAAAATTTGCACGTGTCGGACTGACTCTGATGACAGATGGCATTTTAATAAAAGCTTCTGGGGAAGGACGGACTAATGAGCTCTGGAATCGGTTGATTTGTGAGGAACGTGTTGTAGTTTCTCCACAGTAAACAGATGAAGTGAAAGCTGTCGCAGCATGAGCCCCATGACTTTCTAAAGGAGGATTCAAACAGATTTACAGCTTTCGCCATTCTATAATAAACAACAGCATGGGTATACTGAAAATATTTACTTCATTCTGCTGTGTGACTTATAGCAACAGAATGTCAGGCGTGTTATGGCGTCAGGTACCACGGCCTGTATAAACACTATCTGTACACCATCTGGATTGAGCTGGGCACACTTCTTCAGATGGAAAATATAACACAAGTGTTTGCTGAGAGAACTCCAGCGGTGGACGCTCACTGACACACTCCTCCTTCATAAACACATGCTGAAGAACATCATCAAACATGAACAGACACGCTCATGATCGTCATGTTCTCCAGCAGGACCTCAGATCATCTCAAGAGATGCCCCAAAATAACACAAATAATGCACGATTATCTGAAATGTTTCCCATTAGTTTTCCATCATACTGTAACTGAAATGTTTTATGTCCAGAGGTGAATGTGATTTTAAATAATAATAAAAATAATAATTGAAAAGAATCATTCAGTCATACATTCAATTGATCCATTCAATAGGCAGAAATGAATCAAGTTTTCTGAATGAGTCATTGAATCGCTCACTCACTCGATTCGGAATCACTGCTCTGTGTTGATCAGAGACACAGCGGTTCTGCTGTGGCTTTCATTGGAACTGTTTTCATTTGGACAACTGAGACAATTTGGACAATACTGTGTCTAAAATGTAACAATGTGAACTTCTTGTTTATTGAAGTGTTGTATAAATCAATGTCAAGTTTGCAATTGTGCAGATATGAGGGAGAAACGGCACTCTTGCTGGTGTGATATTGCTAAATTATATCATATATTAATATTACTGAATTTAAGCTCAAATAACTGCAGTCAGTGGTACTGCATCATGATCATCAGACGCTGCATCTGAAGGACAGCTCTGGACGGGGCGCTGTGCTAGACAGTAATCATTTTCCATAACTAATCACTCCTTATTAGGTTGACAATCCTAATTGAAACATACACAAGTTGCTGGAAATCAGTGGTTGTGTATTTCTCTTAATTAAGAGGATTCTGCTCCAGAAACTCATCAGGCCTGCTGTGCTTGTCCTTGTGTAAATCTCTTCCGTTCCTCCCTTTGACTCTGGTACAGATTGTTCTCTTCACTGTAAACGAGCATCTGCTGATGCTGAGGAAGACCTGCTGACAATGTATTCAACAACACAAGAGCTGCTTTACCCAGCCATACAGATAACACTCGTACACGTTCTCGCAAAACTGATGACAAACTTCTGCATTTTCACTGTGTAAAACACTTACGTGTCGGCTGCAAAATGACCAAGAAAGATATCAAGAAGACAGAAGTGTTGAATGAAAACATGGTCTTTGTGTCCTCAATGAAATTCACTCTAGACTTACAGTCATTCGATGAGACTGTGATTCCACGGACAAGGAACAAAATCAGGGCAGGCATCTATTAATAACAAAAAAAAAAAAAAACTGTTTCAGAGTTGACATCTCTGAATTCAATGATGAACTGCCTTTATCTATCATTTTGCATTATTAACACACTGTGAATGAATGTTGTTCAGTTGCTTTGACACAATGTATTTTGTTTAAAGCGCTATATAAATAAAGACGACTTGACTTTACTGTCAGTCTCAAATAGACAGACTAGAGATTATATGAACTGTTAGATGTTCTCTTCATTTTGCTTGTGCAGCTTTTTCTTACAAAACAAAATTGAAACTCTGACTAGAACCAGAAAATCTGCCCATATCACACCAATCCTCAGGTCCTTATGCTGGCTTCTAGTTACATTTAGGATTGATTTTAAAGGGGTAGTTGATTGCGAGATTTTTTTTTTTTGCATTAGTTAGTTGGTTGTTGTTATGTTGCTGTTTGAGCATAAACAATATCTGCAAAGTTGCAACACTGAAAGTTGTCTTTTAAAATTCTGGCAGTTTGATGCCTACAACAACGGCTGGTAAGGGATTACAACGTGCTTCTTTCCTGCTCTGTTATCTCACGAAACCCAGATAACCCCGCCCCCAGGAAAACTCAACAAAGAGGGCGGGGCCATGTTGTGCTGCTTAAAAGAAGAGGAAGAGAAATCTAAGGGTGCACATAAAAATCTGTTCATATATGAACCACGATTCGGTCTTCTAACAATTCTAATGGATTCACAAGTTTCAAAACCAATGTTCTAAAACAGCGGATCTCAATCCTGTTCTGCACGTCACCCTGCTCTCTCTCTCTCTCTCTCTCTCTCATTCAGATCATCAGATCAGCTCCAACAAACACTTATTTTCACAAAGCAATGATAAGCATTATACACGGACCCGCAGGGACGTGGGAACTATATTGTGAGGGGGGGGGGGTGTCTGTTAGTGTAAGTCTATAGTAGGCTGTGTTATGTATCCTGATTGACTTTATGATTAGTTAAATCTGTTTTGCACATGCATCACCACAGAGTTAACCATTTCAGACAGTACAGGACAGCCTCTGTCTCGTTCACTTCACGCCTTTGGCCAGAGGCGCTGTAAGGTAGAGGCGCTGGCGCCCTCCAAGCAACGCTGTTTTTGGTAAAACATGATTTTGACTACTTCATTAAGTTTTGTTTTATAGAAAACTCTTTTTAAAAGATATTCTTTTTGTATAAATTTTATCTTAATTTTGATCAATGTTTTATCAATTAATTGCCTGTATTTAATAAATAAGATGCAACTATATAGCAGACAATGTAATAACCTTAGTGTAATTGACATAATTGCTAAAAAAACATTTTGCTACCTAAAAGTTAAAGTCAAGTCACCTTTATTTATATAGCGCTTTAAACAAAATACATTGCGTCAAAGCAACTGAACAACATTCATTAGGAAAACAGTGTCTCAATAATGCAAAATGATAGTTAAAGGCAGTTCATCATTGAATTCAGTGATGTCATCTCTGTTCAGTTTAAATAGTGTCTGTGCATTTATTTGCAATCAAGTCAATGATATCGCTGTAGATGAAGTGACCCCAACTAAGCAAGCCAGAGGCGACAGCGGCAAGGAACCGAAACTCCATCTGTGACAGAATGGAGAAA